>NW_026647552.1:0-155465 GCF_950295315.1 Erinaceus europaeus | reverse complement strand
CCACACCCAGTTAAGCACTCATGTTACAATGCAGGAGGACTGGGCTTCAACACCCTGGTTCCCACCTGCCAGGGGAAATCTTTACAAGTGGTGCGGAAGTGCTGCAGTTGTCTCTCTCTCTGTCTCAAACTCTCTCTACCTCCCTTCCCTCTCAATTCCTGTCTATTTATTCCAGTGAATAATCAAGAAAATAGAAAGTCAAAAAAGAAAAAGTAAAAGGAAATATTCCACGACTTCAAATGGGCTACTCAGGACAATGCTTTCCTTGTTAAGATCCGCACAGCATTCCATATGCAGAAAGGCAAAGACGCCATGTATTTTTTAACCCAGTTTTTATATTTATCTATTTATTTAGGTGCTTATTCATTTTTGTTATTGATGAATTAATGTTTTACATTTGACATTGACTAAGGATCTGACACCAGCGGTCTCCAGTACCCCTAGATGGTACTCTGCCTCTACAAAACCGATCCATTGACCTCTCCATCCATCCATCCACCCATACATCTATCCATCCATTCATCCATCCATTCATCCATCCATCCATCCATCCATCCATCCATCCATCCATCCACCAGTCAACCAAGCTAAGTACAAAAGGAGATCTCTCCTTAATGGTGAGGAGAAACAACGATGCATAGGTAGGTTGCAAAGGCCCAGTTTGGCTGAATAGGGCAGAGGGGCTGAAGCAGGGAATGTGTTGGGGTGTGTGGGTTTGGGTGGGGTGAGCCGGAGACCCTGTGAGCTGGGTCACGTTAGGGGCAGGCAGGGGGTGGAAGGGGTTGCGAACAGCTGTCACTGGAGAACCATCACAAGTGCTGGAGCTGGTGAGCAGGGCACCTGGAAGAGAGGACAGACAAAGGAGAGAAGCAAAGTGCGGAGGAGAGGAGAGGGGAGAGGATGGTGAGGACAGGAGAGGACAGGATTGGAGGGGACCTGAGAAACCTACCTGGACAAAGGCAGCATACAGACATCCAGGAAGGCAGGCAGGCATGCAGGCAGCTCTGGCCTGGGCTCCCTGGATCCCGGGCGCACCTCCAGCTGTCTTCTCTTGGCTGCCAGCCCTGAGGTCCCTCGTCGGTCAGCTCTGTCTTCCCATCCTTCCGTCCCTCTGTGCCAGGGCCCAGGCGTCTGGGCGCTGTTGCCTGCCCTAGTGGCAGGGCAGTTGGGCTGCCCAGTGCCAGTGTGGCCAGCACAGATTGCCAGGGGCTAGGACATCACAGAGGGCTCCTGTGGTTGCTAGGCCACGGGGACCCCGCCCATCCAGTTGACCAGCAGCCATGACCCCCACGCTGAACTTGACCTGAGGGGTGGTGGCCAGCCACCAGAGCCAGAGCCCCAGGCCAAAGCAGGTGCTGGTCGGCCGGGCCAAGGGGCTATGGGCAGATTGGTGTGTGTCTGGGCATGGGGCTGGCATCTGACAGTCCAGGGCGGGGGACCAAGGTCCGCCAGGCCCCTGTCCCACCATGTGCACTGACACACAGTCTTGCTGACTGACTGACAGTCCCCGCCCCAGAGATACCCACACCAAGTCCCTGGGTGCCCTGAGCTGCCCCTGAGGGTTGGTGGGTGCCTGCCTGGACACATGCCTCAGTAATGGAGGCCTCCATTAATCCCGTTGCCTATTGACAGCTGCCCTCCTGACCCTCCTCCTCCTCCTCCGCCTCCTCCTCCTCCTCCTCTTCTTCCTCCTCCTCTTCCTCCTCTTCCTCCTGCTCTTCCTCCTCCTCCTCCACCCCCTCCTCCTCTTCCTCATCCTCAGAGGGACTCACTCAGGGCCCTTGGCCTAGGCAAGCCAGGGCTGCTGCTCTGGCTTCTGCAGCTTCTATCCAGTAGTTTGGGGGGGTGTAGGAATCGGTTCCTGTCCGTCCCTGATTCCTGGGACCTTCCATGCCTCCAGCTGCCCCCACTCTCTAGTCCTGACCCCTCCTCAAGGATGCCCCCTTTCCCCTTACCCTCTGTCCCCCAGCTCCCAACTAACATCTACTGTGTTCCTCCCTGCGCTACTTTACTGCCACCCTGCTTCTGCCCTTCAGCCATGAGGGCCCAGGGACAGCCCAGCTGCCATCTCACCATCCAGCAGGGGGACCTGCCCTAACCCCCTGCACCACACCCACACACACACAGCCCTGCACACACTTCTGGGCTCCCCTGCCTTCAGCCTGCCTCTCAAACAGTCTCCTTCTGCCCCCTAGCCCCCTTACAGCCTCTGCCACGGACCCCCACAGACAACTGGGCATGAGCAGTGCAGACATGCAAACAGCTCACCTCGCCCCCACTCCAGTTGCTCCAAGGTTGTCAAGAGCCTTTTTTTCATGCTGTAGGGGAGGGAGTTGAGACAGTCCAATGTCCTGGGGAGCAAGACCTGCAAACAGTCCATCTACAATGTAACATTTGGGTCTCAGGCCGCCCAATCCCTAGTGCGCTGTGCAGACCTTTGACTGGCAAAAACACCCCATCTGAGCGTGAGATCTGGCTGGGCTAGTGGCTCTTTCTGTGGACTAAGAGACAGACAGACAGAGTTTTCAGGTTCAAAACCTATACTTGCCAGAAGATGGTCATTCACTTCGGTAAAAAAAAAAAAAAAAAAAAAAAAAAAAAAAGGCTTTTTATTTTTTTTTCCCCTGCCTGGGTAAGCTGTCTGCTGCCTGTTTCAAAGTGAAAAAAGGGAAAAATCTTTTTTGGAGGGAAAAGGACCAAAATGCAGGCAGGTGGACTCCGTGGAGGGTGCATGGGGAGTTTCTCCTGCCCTGGCACTAGAGCCCCAGCTGCAGTTCCAGGTGCTCTCTGATAACAGAGATCTCCGAGTGTCCTGTCATGACACTGTCATCAGGACTGACCCTCAGGATAATGAGGATTCAAAACGAGGCAGGTGATACTGTCTTCAAAAGCAAATCCAGGGAGGTTTGGCGGTATGTCAGAGGGTTAAGGGCTTGTGGCGCTCACGAATAGAGGGGACAGGTGGAGGGATTTGGGGTCTGGCCCCCAGAACGCCACCTGCAGGGGAGTCGCTTTACAGGGGGTGAAGCAGGTCTTTAGGAGCTCTATCTTTCTCTCCCACCCTGTATTTCCTCTGCTCTCTCCTTTTGTGTCTGTCAGATGCAAGGTCAGTAACAACAACAACAACAAAAACAATAACCACCACAGAGACCAAGCAACAAGGGCAGCGAAAGGGGAACAAATGGAGTGCAGGAGCTGTGGATTATTCCTGGCGTAGGCACTCAGCTGTGGCAATAACCCCTTGAGGCAATCAATCCATACATGAAGAAGTAATACAGGTAACAGAGACGTATATGTCCCTGTGTGTTTCCACTGAGTTAATGTAAATGCACTTTTATTGACTTCTTCATTTATTTATTACCTTGCCACGAGAATTTCTTTTCATTGCTAAAAAAAAGGGTCCCATCAAGGGTACCAGGTGGTGCCACACCCAGTTAAGCACTCATGTTACAATGCAGGAGGACTGGGCTTCAACACCCTGGTTCCCACCTGCCAGGGGAAATCTTTACAAGTGGTGCGGAAGTGCTGCAGTTGTCTCTCTCTCTGTCTCAAACTCTCTCTACCTCCCTTCCCTCTCAATTCCTGTCTATTTATTCCAGTGAATAATCAAGAAAATAGAAAGTCAAAAAAGAAAAAGGAAAAGGAAATATTCCACGACTTCAAATGGGCTACTCAGGACAATGCTTTCCTTGTTAAGATCCGCACAGCATTCCATATGCAGAAAGGCAAAGACGCCATGTATTTTTTAACCCAGTTTTTATATTTATATATTTATTTAGGTGCTTATTCATTTTTGTTATTGATGAATTAATGTTTTACATTTGACATTGACTAAGGATCTGACACCAGCGGTCTCCAGTACCCCTAGATGGTACTCTGCCTCTACAAAACCGATCCATTGACCTCTCCATCCATCCATCCACCCATACATCTATCCATCCATTCATCCATCCATTCATCCATCCATCCATCCATCTATCCATCCATCCATCCACCAGTCAACCAAGCTAAGTACAAAAGGAGATCTCTCCTTAATGGTGAGGAGAAACAACGATGCATAGGTAGGTTGCAAAGGCCCAGTTTGGCTGAATAGGGCAGAGGGGCTGAAGCAGGGAATGTGTTGGGGCGTGTGGGTTTGGGTGGGGTGAGCCGGAGACCCTGTGAGCTGGGTCACGTTAGGGGCAGGCAGGGGGTGGAAGGGGTTGCGAACAGCTGTCACTGGAGAACCATCACAAGTGCTGGAGCTGGTGAGCAGGGCACCTGGAAGAGAGGACAGACAAAGGAGAGAAGCAAAGTGCGGAGGAGAGGAGAGGGGAGAGGATGGTGAGGACAGGAGAGGACAGGAGAGGACAGGATTGGAGGGGACCTGAGAAACCTACCTGGACAAAGGCAGCATACAGACATCCAGGAAGGCAGGCAGGCATGCAGGCAGCTCTGGCCTGGGCTCCCTGGATCCCGGGCGCACCTCCACCTGTCTTCTCTTGGCTGCCAGCCCTGAGGTCCCTCGTCGGTCAGCTCTGTCTTCCCATCCTTCTGTCCCTCTGTGCCAGGGCCCAGGCGTCTGGGCGCTGTTGCCTGCCCTAGTGGCAGGGCAGTTGGGCTGCCCAGTGCCAGTGTGGCCAGCACAGATTGCCAGGGGCTAGGACATCACAGAGGGCTCCTGTGGTTGCTAGGCCACGGGGACCCCGCCCATCCAGTTGACCAGCAGCCATGACCCCCACGCTGAACTTGACCTGAGGGGTGGTGGCCAGCCACCAGAGCCAGAGCCCCAGGCCAAAGCAGGTGCTGGTCGGCCGGGCCAAGGGGCTATGGGCAGATTGGTGTGTGTCTGGGCATGGGGCTGGCATCTGACAGTCCAGGGCGGGGGACCAAGGTCCGCCAGGCCCCTGTCCCACCATGTGCACTGACACACAGTCTTGCTGACTGACTGACAGTCCCCGCCCCAGAGATACCCACACCAAGTCCCTGGGTGCCCTGAGCTGCCCCTGAGGGTTGGTGGGTGCCAGCCTGGACACATGCCTCCGTAATGGAGGCCTCCATTAATCCCGTTGCCTATTGACAGCTGCCCTCCTGACCCTCCTCCTCCTCCTCCGCCTCCTCCTCCTCCTCCTCTTCTTCCTCCTCCTCTTCCTCCTCTTCCTCCTGCTCTTCCTCCTCCTCCTCCACCCCCTCCTCCTCTTCCTCATCCTCAGAGGGACTCACTCAGGGCCCTTGGCCTAGGCAAGCCAGGGCTGCTGCTCTGGCTTCTGCAGCTTCTATCCAGTAGTTTGGGGGGGTGTAGGAATCGGTTCCTGTCAGTCCCTGATTCCTGGGACCTTCCATGCCTCCAGCTGCCCCCACTCTCTAGTCCTGACCCCTCCTCAAGGATGCCCCCTTTCCCCTTACCCTCTGTCCCCCAGCTCCCAACTAACATCTACTGTGTTCCTCCCTGCGCTACTTTACTGCCACCCTGCTTCTGCCCTTCAGCCATGAGGGCCCAGGGACAGCCCAGCTGCCATCTCACCATCCAGCAGGGGGACCTGCCCTAACCCCCTGCACCACACCCACACACACACAGCCCTGCACACACTTCTGGGCTCCCCTGCCTTCAGCCTGCCTCTCAAACAGTCTCCTTCTGCCCCCTAGCCCCCTTACAGCCTCTGCCACGGACCCCCACAGACAACTGGGCATGAGCAGTGCAGACATGCAAACAGCTCACCTCGCCCCCACTCCAGTTGCTCCAAGGTTGTCAAGAGCCTTTTTTTCATGCTGTAGGGGAGGGAGTTGAGACAGTCCAATGTCCTGGGGAGCAAGACCTGCAAACAGTCCATCTACAATGTAACATTTGGGTCTCAGGCCGCCCAATCCCTAGTGCGCTGTGCAGACCTTTGACTGGCAAAAACACCCCATCTGAGCGTGAGATCTGGCTGGGCTAGTGGCTCTTTCTGTGGACTAAGAGACAGACAGACAGAGTTTTCAGGTTCAAAACCTATACTTGCCAGAAGATGGTCATTCACTTCGGTAAAAAAAAAAAAAAAAAAAAAAAAAGGCTTTTTATTTTTTTTTCCCCTGCCTGGGTAACCTGTCTGCTGCCTGTTTCAAAGTGAAAAAAGGGAAAAATCTTTTTTGGAGGGAAAAGGACCAAAATGCAGGCAGGTGGACTCCGTGGAGGGTGCATGGGGAGTTTCTCCTGCCCTGGCACTAGAGCCCCAGCTGCTGTTCCAGGTGCTCTCTGATAAAAGAGATCTCCGAGTGTCCTGTCATGACACTGTCATCAGGACTGACCCTCAGGATAATGAGGATTCAAAACGAGGCAGGTGATACTGTCTTCAAAAGCAAATCCAGGGAGGTTTGGCGGTATGTCAGAGGGTTAAGGGCTTGTGGCGCTCACGAATAGAGGGGACAGGTGGAGGGATTTGGGGTCTGGCCCCCAGACCGCCACCTGCAGGGGAGTCGCTTTACAGGGGGTGAAGCAGGTCTTTAGGAGCTCTATCTTTCTCTCCCACCCTGTATTTCCTCTGCTCTCTCCTTTTGTGTCTGTCAGATGCAAGGTCAGTAACAACAACAACAACAAAAACAATAACCACCACAGAGACCAAGCAACAAGGGCAGCGAAAGGGGAACAAATGGAGTGCAGGAGCTGTGGATTATTCCTGGCGTAGGCACTCAGCTGTGGCAATAACCCCTTGAGGCAATCAATCCATACATGAAGAAGTAATACAGGTAACAGAGACGTATATGTCCCTGTGTGTTTCCACTGAGTTAATGTAAATGCACTTTTATTTACTTCTTCATTTATTTATTACCTTGCCACGAGAATTTCTTTTCATTGCTAAAAAAAAGGGTCCCATCAAGGGTACCAGGTGGTGCCACACCCAGTTAAGCACTCATGTTACAATGCAGGAGGACTGGGCTTCAACACCCTGGTTCCCACCTGCCAGGGGAAATCTTTACAAGTGGTGCGGAAGTGCTGCAGTTGTCTCTCTCTCTGTCTCAAACTCTCTCTACCTCCCTTCCCTCTCAATTCCTGTCTATTTATTCCAGTGAATAATCAAGAAAATAGAAAGTCAAAAAAGAAAAAGTAAAAGGAAATATTCCACGACTTCAAATGGGCTACTCAGGACAATGCTTTCCTTGTTAAGATCCGCACAGCATTCCATATGCAGAAAGGCAAAGACGCCATGTATTTTTTAACCCAGTTTTTATATTTATCTATTTATTTAGGTGCTTATTCATTTTTGTTATTGATGAATTAATGTTTTACATTTGACATTGACTAAGGATCTGACACCAGCGGTCTCCAGTACCCCTAGATGGTACTCTGCCTCTACAAAACCGATCCATTGACCTCTCCATCCATCCATCCACCCATACATCTATCCATCCATTCATCCATCCATTCATCCATCCATCCATCCATCCATCCATCCATCCATCCATCCACCAGTCAACCAAGCTAAGTACAAAAGGAGATCTCTCCTTAATGGTGAGGAGAAACAACGATGCATAGGTAGGTTGCAAAGGCCCAGTTTGGCTGAATAGGGCAGAGGGGCTGAAGCAGGGAATGTGTTGGGGTGTGTGGGTTTGGGTGGGGTGAGCCGGAGACCCTGTGAGCTGGGTCACGTTAGGGGCAGGCAGGGGGTGGAAGGGGTTGCGAACAGCTGTCACTGGAGAACCATCACAAGTGCTGGAGCTGGTGAGCAGGGCACCTGGAAGAGAGGACAGACAAAGGAGAGAAGCAAAGTGCGGAGGAGAGGAGAGGGGAGAGGATGGTGAGGACAGGAGAGGACAGGATTGGAGGGGACCTGAGAAACCTACCTGGACAAAGGCAGCATACAGACATCCAGGAAGGCAGGCAGGCATGCAGGCAGCTCTGGCCTGGGCTCCCTGGATCCCGGGCGCACCTCCAGCTGTCTTCTCTTGGCTGCCAGCCCTGAGGTCCCTCGTCGGTCAGCTCTGTCTTCCCATCCTTCCGTCCCTCTGTGCCAGGGCCCAGGCGTCTGGGCGCTGTTGCCTGCCCTAGTGGCAGGGCAGTTGGGCTGCCCAGTGCCAGTGTGGCCAGCACAGATTGCCAGGGGCTAGGACATCACAGAGGGCTCCTGTGGTTGCTAGGCCACGGGGACCCCGCCCATCCAGTTGACCAGCAGCCATGACCCCCACGCTGAACTTGACCTGAGGGGTGGTGGCCAGCCACCAGAGCCAGAGCCCCAGGCCAAAGCAGGTGCTGGTCGGCCGGGCCAAGGGGCTATGGGCAGATTGGTGTGTGTCTGGGCATGGGGCTGGCATCTGACAGTCCAGGGCGGGGGACCAAGGTCCGCCAGGCCCCTGTCCCACCATGTGCACTGACACACAGTCTTGCTGACTGACTGACAGTCCCCGCCCCAGAGATACCCACACCAAGTCCCTGGGTGCCCTGAGCTGCCCCTGAGGGTTGGTGGGTGCCTGCCTGGACACATGCCTCAGTAATGGAGGCCTCCATTAATCCCGTTGCCTATTGACAGCTGCCCTCCTGACCCTCCTCCTCCTCCTCCGCCTCCTCCTCCTCCTCCTCTTCTTCCTCCTCCTCTTCCTCCTCTTCCTCCTGCTCTTCCTCCTCCTCCTCCTCCACCCCCTCCTCCTCTTCCTCATCCTCAGAGGGACTCACTCAGGGCCCTTGGCCTAGGCAAGCCAGGGCTGCTGCTCTGGCTTCTGCAGCTTCTATCCAGTAGTTTGGGGGGGTGTAGGAATCGGTTCCTGTCCGTCCCTGATTCCTGGGACCTTCCATGCCTCCAGCTGCCCCCACTCTCTAGTCCTGACCCCTCCTCAAGGATGCCCCCTTTCCCCTTACCCTCTGTCCCCCAGCTCCCAACTAACATCTACTGTGTTCCTCCCTGCGCTACTTTACTGCCACCCTGCTTCTGCCCTTCAGCCATGAGGGCCCAGGGACAGCCCAGCTGCCATCTCACCATCCAGCAGGGGGACCTGCCCTAACCCCCTGCACCACACCCACACACACACAGCCCTGCACACACTTCTGGGCTCCCCTGCCTTCAGCCTGCCTCTCAAACAGTCTCCTTCTGCCCCCTAGCCCCCTTACAGCCTCTGCCACGGACCCCCACAGACAACTGGGCATGAGCAGTGCAGACATGCAAACAGCTCACCTCGCCCCCACTCCAGTTGCTCCAAGGTTGTCAAGAGCCTTTTTTTCATGCTGTAGGGGAGGGAGTTGAGACAGTCCAATGTCCTGGGGAGCAAGACCTGCAAACAGTCCATCTACAATGTAACATTTGGGTCTCAGGCCGCCCAATCCCTAGTGCGCTGTGCAGACCTTTGACTGGCAAAAACACCCCATCTGAGCGTGAGATCTGGCTGGGCTAGTGGCTCTTTCTGTGGACTAAGAGACAGACAGACAGAGTTTTCAGGTTCAAAACCTATACTTGCCAGAAGATGGTCATTCACTTCGGTAAAAAAAAAAAAAAAAAAAAAAAAAAAAAAAAAGGCTTTTTATTTTTTTTTCCCCTGCCTGGGTAAGCTGTCTGCTGCCTGTTTCAAAGTGAAAAAAGGGAAAAATCTTTTTTGGAGGGAAAAG
Source organism: Erinaceus europaeus (assembly GCF_950295315.1). Taxonomy (NCBI): domain Eukaryota; kingdom Metazoa; phylum Chordata; class Mammalia; order Eulipotyphla; family Erinaceidae; genus Erinaceus; species Erinaceus europaeus. The sequence goes on along the minus strand of NW_026647552.1, from coordinate 145,918 downwards.
GACCAAAATGCAGGCAGGTGGACTCCGTGGAGGGTGCATGGGGAGTTTCTCCTGCCCTGGCACTAGAGCCCCAGCTGCAGTTCCAGGTGCTCTCTGATAACAGAGATCTCCGAGTGTCCTGTCATGACACTGTCATCAGGACTGACCCTCAGGATAATGAGGATTCAAAACGAGGCAGGTGATACTGTCTTCAAAAGCAAATCCAGGGAGGTTTGGCGGTATGTCAGAGGGTTAAGGGCTTGTGGCGCTCACGAATAGAGGGGACAGGTGGAGGGATTTGGGGTCTGGCCCCCAGACCGCCACCTGCAGGGGAGTCGCTTTACAGGGGGTGAAGCAGGTCTTTAGGAGCTCTATCTTTCTCTCCCACCCTGTATTTCCTCTGCTCTCTCCTTTTGTGTCTGTCAGATGCAAGGTCAGTAACAACAACAACAACAAAAACAATAACCACCACAGAGACCAAGCAACAAGGGCAGCGAAAGGGGAACAAATGGAGTGCAGGAGCTGTGGATTATTCCTGGCGTAGGCACTCAGCTGTGGCAATAACCCCTTGAGGCAATCAATCCATACATGAAGAAGTAATACAGGTAACAGAGACGTATATGTCCCTGTGTGTTTCCACTGAGTTAATGTAAATGCACTTTTATTGACTTCTTCATTTATTTATTACCTTGCCACGAGAATTTCTTTTCATTGCTAAAAAAAAGGGTCCCATCAAGGGTACCAGGTGGTGCCACACCCAGTTAAGCACTCATGTTACAATGCAGGAGGACTGGGCTTCAACACCCTGGTTCCCACCTGCCAGGGGAAATCTTTACAAGTGGTGCGGAAGTGCTGCAGTTGTCTCTCTCTCTGTCTCAAACTCTCTCTACCTCCCTTCCCTCTCAATTCCTGTCTATTTATTCCAGTGAATAATCAAGAAAATAGAAAGTCAAAAAAGAAAAAGGAAAAGGAAATATTCCACGACTTCAAATGGGCTACTCAGGACAATGCTTTCCTTGTTAAGATCCGCACAGCATTCCATATGCAGAAAGGCAAAGACGCCATGTATTTTTTAACCCAGTTTTTATATTTATATATTTATTTAGGTGCTTATTCATTTTTGTTATTGATGAATTAATGTTTTACATTTGACATTGACTAAGGATCTGACACCAGCGGTCTCCAGTACCCCTAGATGGTACTCTGCCTCTACAAAACCGATCCATTGACCTCTCCATCCATCCATCCACCCATACATCTATCCATCCATTCATCCATCCATTCATCCATCCATCCATCCATCTATCCATCCATCCATCCACCAGTCAACCAAGCTAAGTACAAAAGGATATCTCTCCTTAATGGTGAGGAGAAACAACGATGCATAGGTAGGTTGCAAAGGCCCAGTTTGGCTGAATAGGGCAGAGGGGCTGAAGCAGGGAATGTGTTGGGGCGTGTGGGTTTGGGTGGGGTGAGCCGGAGACCCTGTGAGCTGGGTCACGTTAGGGGCAGGCAGGGGGTGGAAGGGGTTGCGAACAGCTGTCACTGGAGAACCATCACAAGTGCTGGAGCTGGTGAGCAGGGCACCTGGAAGAGAGGACAGACAAAGGAGAGAAGCAAAGTGCGGAGGAGAGGAGAGGGGAGAGGATGGTGAGGACAGGAGAGGACAGGAGAGGACAGGATTGGAGGGGACCTGAGAAACCTACCTGGACAAAGGCAGCATACAGACATCCAGGAAGGCAGGCAGGCATGCAGGCAGCTCTGGCCTGGGCTCCCTGGATCCCGGGCGCACCTCCACCTGTCTTCTCTTGGCTGCCAGCCCTGAGGTCCCTCGTCGGTCAGCTCTGTCTTCCCATCCTTCTGTCCCTCTGTGCCAGGGCCCAGGCGTCTGGGCGCTGTTGCCTGCCCTAGTGGCAGGGCAGTTGGGCTGCCCAGTGCCAGTGTGGCCAGCACAGATTGCCAGGGGCTAGGACATCACAGAGGGCTCCTGTGGTTGCTAGGCCACGGGGACCCCGCCCATCCAGTTGACCAGCAGCCATGACCCCCACGCTGAACTTGACCTGAGGGGTGGTGGCCAGCCACCAGAGCCAGAGCCCCAGGCCAAAGCAGGTGCTGGTCGGCCGGGCCAAGGGGCTATGGGCAGATTGGTGTGTGTCTGGGCATGGGGCTGGCATCTGACAGTCCAGGGCGGGGGACCAAGGTCCGCCAGGCCCCTGTCCCACCATGTGCACTGACACACAGTCTTGCTGACTGACTGACAGTCCCCGCCCCAGAGATACCCACACCAAGTCCCTGGGTGCCCTGAGCTGCCCCTGAGGGTTGGTGGGTGCCTGCCTGGACACATGCCTCCGTAATGGAGGCCTCCATTAATCCCGTTGCCTATTGACAGCTGCCCTCCTGACCCTCCTCCTCCTCCTCCGCCTCCTCCTCCTCCTCCTCTTCTTCCTCCTCCTCTTCCTCCTCTTCCTCCTGCTCTTCCTCCTCCTCCTCCACCCCCTCCTCCTCTTCCTCATCCTCAGAGGGACTCACTCAGGGCCCTTGGCCTAGGCAAGCCAGGGCTGCTGCTCTGGCTTCTGCAGCTTCTATCCAGTAGTTTGGGGGGGTGTAGGAATCGGTTCCTGTCAGTCCCTGATTCCTGGGACCTTCCATGCCTCCAGCTGCCCCCACTCTCTAGTCCTGACCCCTCCTCAAGGATGCCCCCTTTCCCCTTACCCTCTGTCCCCCAGCTCCCAACTAACATCTACTGTGTTCCTCCCTGCGCTACTTTACTGCCACCCTGCTTCTGCCCTTCAGCCATGAGGGCCCAGGGACAGCCCAGCTGCCATCTCACCATCCAGCAGGGGGACCTGCCCTAACCCCCTGCACCACACCCACACACACACAGCCCTGCACACACTTCTGGGCTCCCCTGCCTTCAGCCTGCCTCTCAAACAGTCTCCTTCTGCCCCCTAGCCCCCTTACAGCCTCTGCCACGGACCCCCACAGACAACTGGGCATGAGCAGTGCAGACATGCAAACAGCTCACCTCGCCCCCACTCCAGTTGCTCCAAGGTTGTCAAGAGCCTTTTTTTCATGCTGTAGGGGAGGGAGTTGAGACAGTCCAATGTCCTGGGGAGCAAGACCTGCAAACAGTCCATCTACAATGTAACATTTGGGTCTCAGGCCGCCCAATCCCTAGTGCGCTGTGCAGACCTTTGACTGGCAAAAACACCCCATCTGAGCGTGAGATCTGGCTGGGCTAGTGGCTCTTTCTGTGGACTAAGAGACAGACAGACAGAGTTTTCAGGTTCAAAACCTATACTTGCCAGAAGATGGTCATTCACTTCGGTAAAAAAAAAAAAAAAAAAAAAAAAAGGCTTTTTATTTTTTTTTCCCCTGCCTGGGTAACCTGTCTGCTGCCTGTTTCAAAGTGAAAAAAGGGAAAAATCTTTTTTGGAGGGAAAAGGACCAAAATGCAGGCAGGTGGACTCCGTGGAGGGTGCATGGGGAGTTTCTCCTGCCCTGGCACTAGAGCCCCAGCTGCTGTTCCAGGTGCTCTCTGATAAAAGAGATCTCCGAGTGTCCTGTCATGACACTGTCATCAGGACTGACCCTCAGGATAATGAGGATTCAAAACGAGGCAGGTGATACTGTCTTCAAAAGCAAATCCAGGGAGGTTTGGCGGTATGTCAGAGGGTTAAGGGCTTGTGGCGCTCACGAATAGAGGGGACAGGTGGAGGGATTTGGGGTCTGGCCCCCAGACCGCCACCTGCAGGGGAGTCGCTTTACAGGGGGTGAAGCAGGTCTTTAGGAGCTCTATCTTTCTCTCCCACCCTGTATTTCCTCTGCTCTCTCCTTTTGTGTCTGTCAGATGCAAGGTCAGTAACAACAACAACAACAAAAACAATAACCACCACAGAGACCAAGCAACAAGGGCAGCGAAAGGGGAACAAATGGAGTGCAGGAGCTGTGGATTATTCCTGGCGTAGGCACTCAGCTGTGGCAATAACCCCTTGAGGCAATCAATCCATACATGAAGAAGTAATACAGGTAACAGAGACGTATATGTCCCTGTGTGTTTCCACTGAGTTAATGTAAATGCACTTTTATTTACTTCTTCATTTATTTATTACCTTGCCACGAGAATTTCTTTTCATTGCTAAAAAAAAGGGTCCCATCAAGGGTACCAGGTGGTGCCACACCCAGTTAAGCACTCATGTTACAATGCAGGAGGACTGGGCTTCAACACCCTGGTTCCCACCTGCCAGGGGAAATCTTTACAAGTGGTGCGGAAGTGCTGCAGTTGTCTCTCTCTCTGTCTCAAACTCTCTCTACCTCCCTTCCCTCTCAATTCCTGTCTATTTATTCCAGTGAATAATCAAGAAAATAGAAAGTCAAAAAAGAAAAAGGAAAAGGAAATATTCCACGACTTCAAATGGGCTACTCAGGACAATGCTTTCCTTGTTAAGATCCGCACAGCATTCCATATGCAGAAAGGCAAAGACGCCATGTATTTTTTAACCCAGTTTTTATATTTATCTATTTATTTAGGTGCTTATTCATTTTTGTTATTGATGAATTAATGTTTTACATTTGACATTGACTAAGGATCTGACACCAGCGGTCTCCAGTACCCCTAGATGGTACTCTGCCTCTACAAAACCGATCCATTGACCTCTCCATCCATCCATCCACCCATACATCTATCCATCCATTCATCCATCCATTCATCCATCCATCCATCCATCCATCCATCCACCAGTCAACCAAGCTAAGTACAAAAGGAGATCTCTCCTTAATGGTGAGGAGAAACAACGATGCATAGGTAGGTTGCAAAGGCCCAGTTTGGCTGAATAGGGCAGAGGGGCTGAAGCAGGGAATGTGTTGGGGCGTGTGGGTTTGGGTGGGGTGAGCCGGAGACCCTGTGAGCTGGGTCACGTTAGGGGCAGGCAGGGGGTGGAAGGGGTTGCGAACAGCTGTCACTGGAGAACCATCACAAGTGCTGGAGCTGGTGAGCAGGGCACCTGGAAGAGAGGACAGACAAAGGAGAGAAGCAAAGTGCGGAGGAGAGGAGAGGGGAGAGGATGGTGAGGACAGGAGAGGACAGGAGAGGACAGGATTGGAGGGGACCTGAGAAACCTACCTGGACAAAGGCAGCATACAGACATCCAGGAAGGCAGGCAGGCATGCAGGCAGCTCTGGCCTGGGCTCCCTGGATCCCGGGCGCACCTCCACCTGTCTTCTCTTGGCTGCCAGCCCTGAGGTCCCTCGTCGGTCAGCTCTGTCTTCCCATCCTTCCGTCCCTCTGTGCCAGGGCCCAGGCGTCTGGGCGCTGTTGCCTGCCCTAGTGGCAGGGCAGTTGGGCTGCCCAGTGCCAGTGTGGCCAGCACAGATTGCCAGGGGCTAGGACATCACAGAGGGCTCCTGTGGTTGCTAGGCCACGGGGACCCCGCCCATCCAGTTGACCAGCAGCCATGACCCCCACGCTGAACTTGACCTGAGGGGTGGTGGCCAGCCACCAGAGCCAGAGCCCCAGGCCAAAGCAGGTGCTGGTCGGCCGGGCCAAGGGGCTATGGGCAGATTGGTGTGTGTCTGGGCATGGGGCTGGCATCTGACAGTCCAGGGCGGGGGACCAAGGTCCGCCAGGCCCCTGTCCCACCATGTGCACTGACACACAGTCTTGCTGACTGACTGACAGTCCCCGCCCCAGAGATACCCACACCAAGTCCCTGGGTGCCCTGATCTGCCCCTGAGGGTTGTTGGGTGCCTGCCTGGACACATGCCTCCGTAATGGAGGCCTCCATTAATCCCGTTGCCTATTGACAGCTGCCCTCCTGACCCTCCTCCTCCTCCTCCGCCTCCTCCTCCTCCTCCTCTTCTTCCTCCTCCTCTTCCTCCTCTTCCTCCTGCTCTTCCTCCTCCTCCTCCTCCACCCCCTCCTCCTCTTCCTCATCCTCAGAGGGACTCACTCAGGGCCCTTGGCCTAGGCAAGCCAGAGCTGCTGCTCTGGCTTCTGCAGCTTCTATCCAGTAGTTTGGGGGGGTGTAGGAATCGGTTCCTGTCCGTCCCTGATTCCTGGGACCTTCCATGCCTCCAGCTGCCCCCACTCTCTAGTCCTGACCCCTCCTCAAGGATGCCCCCTTTCCCCTTACCCTCTGTCCCCCAGCTCCCAACTAACATCTACTGTGTTCCTCCCTGCGCTACTTTACTGCCACCCTGCTTCTGCCCTTCAGCCATGAGGGCCCAGGGACAGCCCAGCTGCCATCTCACCATCCAGCAGGGGGACCTGCCCTAACCCCCTGCACCACACCCACACACACACAGCCCTGCACACACTTCTGGGCTCCCCTGCCTTCAGCCTGCCTCTCAAACAGTCTCCTTCTGCCCCCTAGCCCCCTTACAGCCTCTGCCACGGACCCCCACAGACAACTGGGCATGAGCAGTGCAGACATGCAAACAGCTCACCTCGCCCCCACTCCAGTTGCTCCAAGGTTGTCAAGAGCCTTTTTTTCATGCTGTAGGGGAGGGAGTTGAGACAGTCCAATGTCCTGGGGAGCAAGACCTGCAAACAGTCCATCTACAATGTAACATTTGGGTCTCAGGCCGCCCAATCCCTAGTGCGCTGTGCAGACCTTTGACTGGCAAAAACACCCCATCTGAGCGTGAGATCTGGCTGGGCTAGTGGCTCTTTCTGTGGACTAAGAGACAGACAGACAGAGTTTTCAGGTTCAAAACCTATACTTGCCAGAAGATGGTCATTCACTTCGGTAAAAAAAAAAAAAAAAGGCTTTTTATTTTTTTTTCCCCTGCCTGGGTAACCTGTCTGCTGCCTGTTTCAAAGTGAAAAAAGGGAAAAATCTTTTTTGGAGGGAAAAGGACCAAAATGCAGGCAGGTGGACTCCGTGGAGGGTGCATGGGGAGTTTCTCCTGCCCTGGCACTAGAGCCCCAGCTGCTGTTCCAGGTGCTCTCTGATAACAGAGATCTCCGAGTGTCCTGTCATGACACTGTCATCAGGACTGACCCTCAGGATAATGAGGATTCAAAACGAGGCAGGTGATACTGTCTTCAAAAGCAAATCCAGGGAGGTTTGGCGGTATGTCAGAGGGTTAAGGGCTTGTGGCGCTCACGAATAGAGGGGACAGGTGGAGGGATTTGGGGTCTGGCCCCCAGACCGCCACCTGCAGGGGAGTCGCTTTACAGGGGGTGAAGCAGGTCTTTAGGAGCTCTATCTTTCTCTCCCACCCTGTATTTCCTCTGCTCTCTCCTTTTGTGTCTGTCAGATGCAAGGTCAGTAACAACAACAACAACAAAAACAATAACCACCACAGAGACCAAGCAACAAGGGCAGCGAAAGGGGAACAAATGGAGTGCAGGAGCTGTGGATTATTCCTGGCGTAGGCACTCAGCTGTGGCAATAACCCCTTGAGGCAATCAATCCATACATGAAGAAGTAATACAGGTAACAGAGACGTATATGTCCCTGTGTGTTTCCACTGAGTTAATGTAAATGCACTTTTATTGACTTCTTCATTTATTTATTACCTTGCCACGAGAATTTCTTTTCATTGCTAAAAAAAAGGGTCCCATCAAGGGTACCAGGTGGTGCCACACCCAGTTAAGCACTCATGTTACAATGCAGGAGGACTGGGCTTCAACACCCTGGTTCCCACCTGCCAGGGGAAATCTTTACAAGTGGTGCGGAAGTGCTGCAGTTGTCTCTCTCTCTGTCTCAAACTCTCTCTACCTCCCTTCCCTCTCAATTCCTGTCTATTTATTCCAGTGAATAATCAAGAAAATAGAAAGTCAAAAAAGAAAAAGTAAAAGGAAATATTCCACGACTTCAAATGGGCTACTCAGGACAATGCTTTCCTTGTTAAGATCCGCACAGCATTCCATATGCAGAAAGGCAAAGACGCCATGTATTTTTTAACCCAGTTTTTATATTTATCTATTTATTTAGGTGCTTATTCATTTTTGTTATTGATGAATTAATGTTTTACATTTGACATTGACTAAGGATCTGACACCAGCGGTCTCCAGTACCCCTAGATGGTACTCTGCCTCTACAAAACCGATCCATTGACCTCTCCATCCATCCATCCACCCATACATCTATCCATCCATTCATCCATCCATTCATCCATCCATCCATCCATCCATCCATCCACCAGTCAACCAAGCTAAGTACAAAAGGAGATCTCTCCTTAATGGTGAGGGGAAACAACGATGCATAGGTAGGTTGCAAAGGCCCAGTTTGGCTGAATAGGGCAGAGGGGCTGAAGCAGGGAATGTGTTGGGGCGTGTGGGTTTGGGTGGGGTGAGCCGGAGACCCTGTGAGCTGGGTCACGTTAGGGGCAGGCAGGGGGTGGAAGGGGTTGCGAACAGCTGTCACTGGAGAACCATCACAAGTGCTGGAGCTGGTGAGCAGGGCACCTGGAAGAGAGGACAGACAAAGGAGAGAAGCAAAGTGCGGAGGAGAGGAGAGGGGAGAGGATGGTGAGGACAGGAGAGGACAGGAGAGGACAGGATTGGAGGGGACCTGAGAAACCTACCTGGACAAAGGCAGCATACAGACATCCAGGAAGGCAGGCAGGCATGCAGGCAGCTCTGGCCTGGGCTCCCTGGATCCCGGGCGCACCTCCACCTGTCTTCTCTTGGCTGCCAGCCCTGAGGTCCCTCGTCGGTCAGCTCTGTCTTCCCATCCTTCCGTCCCTCTGTGCCAGGGCCCAGGCGTCTGGGCGCTGTTGCCTGCCCTAGTGGCAGGGCAGTTGGGCTGCCCAGTGCCAGTGTGGCCAGCACAGATTGCCAGGGGCTAGGACATCACAGAGGGCTCCTGTGGTTGCTAGGCCACGGGGACCCCGCCCATCCAGTTGACCAGCAGCCATGACCCCCACGCTGAACTTGACCTGAGGGGTGGTGGCCAGCCACCAGAGCCAGAGCCCCAGGCCAAAGCAGGTGCTGGTCGGCCGGGCCAAGGGGCTATGGGCAGATTGGTGTGTGTCTGGGCATGGGGCTGGCATCTGACAGTCCAGGGCGGGGGACCAAGGTCCGCCAGGCCCCTGTCCCACCATGTGCACTGACACACAGTCTTGCTGACTGACTGACAGTCCCCGCCCCAGAGATACCCACACCAAGTCCCTGGGTGCCCTGAGCTGCCCCTGAGGGTTGGTGGGTGCCTGCCTGGACACATGCCTCCGTAATGGAGGCCTCCATTAATCCCGTTGCCTATTGACAGCTGCCCTCCTGACCCTCCTCCTCCTCCTCCGCCTCCTCCTCCTCCTCCTCTTCTTCCTCCTCCTCTTCCTCCTCTTCCTCCTGCTCTTCCTCCTCCTCCTCCTCCACCCCCTCCTCCTCTTCCTCATCCTCAGAGGGACTCACTCAGGGCCCTTGGCCTAGGCAAGCCAGGGCTGCTGCTCTGGCTTCTGCAGCTTCTATCCAGTAGTTTGGGGGGGTGTAGGAATCGGTTCCTGTCCGTCCCTGATTCCTGGGACCTTCCATGCCTCCAGCTGCCCCCACTCTCTAGTCCTGACCCCTCCTCAAGGATGCCCCCTTTCCCCTTACCCTCTGTCCCCCAGCTCCCAACTAACATCTACTGTGTTCCTCCCTGCGCTACTTTACTGCCACCCTGCTTCTGCCCTTCAGCCATGAGGGCCCAGGGACAGCCCAGCTGCCATCTCACCATCCAGCAGGGGGACCTGCCCTAACCCCCTGCACCACACCCACACACACACAGCCCTGCACACACTTCTGGGCTCCCCTGCCTTCAGCCTGCCTCTCAAACAGTCTCCTTCTGCCCCCTAGCCCCCTTACAGCCTCTGCCACGGACCCCCACAGACAACTGGGCATGAGCAGTGCAGACATGCAAACAGCTCACCTCGCCCCCACTCCAGTTGCTCCAAGGTTGTCAAGAGCCTTTTTTTCATGCTGTAGGGGAGGGAGTTGAGACAGTCCAATGTCCTGGGGAGCAAGACCTGCAAACAGTCCATCTACAATGTAACATTTGGGTCTCAGGCCGCCCAATCCCTAGTGCGCTGTGCAGACCTTTGACTGGCAAAAACACCCCATCTGAGCGTGAGATCTGGCTGGGCTAGTGGCTCTTTCTGTGGACTAAGAGACAGACAGACAGAGTTTTCAGGTTCAAAACCTATACTTGCCAGAAGATGGTCATTCACTTCGGTAAAAAAAAAAAAAAAAAAAAAAAAAAAAAGGCTTTTTATTTTTTTTTCCCCTGCCTGGGTAACCTGTCTGCTGCCTGTTTCAAAGTGAAAAAAGGGAAAAATCTTTTTTGGAGGGAAAAGGACCAAAATGCAGGCAGGTGGACTCCGTGGAGGGTGCATGGGGAGTTTCTCCTGCCCTGGCACTAGAGCCCCAGCTGCTGTTCCAGGTGCTCTCTGATAACAGAGATCTCCGAGTGTCCTGTCATGACACTGTCATCAGGACTGACCCTCAGGATAATGAGGATTCAAAACGAGGCAGGTGATACTGTCTTCAAAAGCAAATCCAGGGAGGTTTGGCGGTATGTCAGAGGGTTAAGGGCTTGTGGCGCTCACGAATAGAGGGGACAGGTGGAGGGATTTGGGGTCTGGCCCCCAGACCGCCACCTGCAGGGGAGTCGCTTTACAGGGGGTGAAGCAGGTCTTTAGGAGCTCTATCTTTCTCTCCCACCCTGTATTTCCTCTGCTCTCTCCTTTTGTGTCTGTCAGATGCAAGGTCAGTAACAACAACAACAACAAAAACAATAACCACCACAGAGACCAAGCAACAAGGGCAGCGAAAGGGGAACAAATGGAGTGCAGGAGCTGTGGATTATTCCTGGCGTAGGCACTCAGCTGTGGCAATAACCCCTTGAGGCAATCAATCCATACATGAAGAAGTAATACAGGTAACAGAGACGTATATGTCCCTGTGTGTTTCCACTGAGTTAATGTAAATGCACTTTTATTTACTTCTTCATTTATTTATTACCTTGCCACGAGAATTTCTTTTCATTGCTAAAAAAAAGGGTCCCATCAAGGGTACCAGGTGGTGCCACACCCAGTTAAGCACTCATGTTACAATGCAGGAGGACTGGGCTTCAACACCCTGGTTCCCACCTGCCAGGGGAAATCTTTACAAGTGGTGCGGAAGTGCTGCAGTTGTCTCTCTCTCTGTCTCAAACTCTCTCTACCTCCCTTCCCTCTCAATTCCTGTCTATTTATTCCAGTGAATAATCAAGAAAATAGAAAGTCAAAAAAGAAAAAGTAAAAGGAAATATTCCACGACTTCAAATGGGCTACTCAGGACAATGCTTTCCTTGTTAAGATCCGCACAGCATTCCATATGCAGAAAGGCAAAGACGCCATGTATTTTTTAACCCAGTTTTTATATTTATCTATTTATTTAGGTGCTTATTCATTTTTGTTATTGATGAATTAATGTTTTACATTTGACATTGACTAAGGATCTGACACCAGCGGTCTCCAGTACCCCTAGATGGTACTCTGCCTCTACAAAACCGATCCATTGACCTCTCCATCCATCCATCCACCCATACATCTATCCATCCATTCATCCATCCATTCATCCATCCATCCATCCATCCATCCATCCACCAGTCAACCAAGCTAAGTACAAAAGGAGATCTCTCCTTAATGGTGAGGAGAAACAACGATGCATAGGTAGGTTGCAAAGGCCCAGTTTGGCTGAATAGGGCAGAGGGGCTGAAGCAGGGAATGTGTTGGGGCGTGTGGGTTTGGGTGGGGTGAGCCGGAGACCCTGTGAGCTGGGTCACGTTAGGGGCAGGCAGGGGGTGGAAGGGGTTGCGAACAGCTGTCACTGGAGAACCATCACAAGTGCTGGAGCTGGTGAGCAGGGCACCTGGAAGAGAGGACAGACAAAGGAGAGAAGCAAAGTGCGGAGGAGAGGAGAGGGGAGAGGATGGTGAGGACAGGAGAGGACAGGAGAGGACAGGATTGGAGGGGACCTGAGAAACCTACCTGGACAAAGGCAGCATACAGACATCCAGGAAGGCAGGCAGGCATGCAGGCAGCTCTGGCCTGGGCTCCCTGGATCCCGGGCGCACCTCCACCTGTCTTCTCTTGGCTGCCAGCCCTGAGGTCCCTCGTCGGTCAGCTCTGTCTTCCCATCCTTCCGTCCCTCTGTGCCAGGGCCCAGGCGTCTGGGCGCTGTTGCCTGCCCTAGTGGCAGGGCAGTTGGGCTGCCCAGTGCCAGTGTGGCCAGCACAGATTGCCAGGGGCTAGGACATCACAGAGGGCTCCTGTGGTTGCTAGGCCACGGGGACCCCGCCCATCCAGTTGACCAGCAGCCATGACCCCCACGCTGAACTTGACCTGAGGGGTGGTGGCCAGCCACCAGAGCCAGAGCCCCAGGCCAAAGCAGGTGCTGGTCGGCCGGGCCAAGGGGCTATGGGCAGATTGGTGTGTGTCTGGGCATGGGGCTGGCATCTGACAGTCCAGGGCGGGGGACCAAGGTCCGCCAGGCCCCTGTCCCACCATGTGCACTGACACACAGTCTTGCTGACTGACTGACAGTCCCCGCCCCAGAGATACCCACACCAAGTCCCTGGGTGCCCTGAGCTGCCCCTGAGGGTTGGTGGGTGCCTGCCTGGACACATGCCTCCGTAATGGAGGCCTCCATTAATCCCGTTGCCTATTGACAGCTGCCCTCCTGACCCTCCTCCTCCTCCTCCGCCTCCTCCTCCTCCTCCTCTTCTTCCTCCTCCTCTTCCTCCTCTTCCTCCTGCTCTTCCTCCTCCTCCTCCTCCACCCCCTCCTCCTCTTCCTCATCCTCAGAGGGACTCACTCAGGGCCCTTGGCCTAGGCAAGCCAGGGCTGCTGCTCTGGCTTCTGCAGCTTCTATCCAGTAGTTTGGGGGGGTGTAGGAATCGGTTCCTGTCCGTCCCTGATTCCTGGGACCTTCCATGCCTCCAGCTGCCCCCACTCTCTAGTCCTGACCCCTCCTCAAGGATGCCCCCTTTCCCCTTACCCTCTGTCCCCCAGCTCCCAACTAACATCTACTGTGTTCCTCCCTGCGCTACTTTACTGCCACCCTGCTTCTGCCCTTCAGCCATGAGGGCCCAGGGACAGCCCAGCTGCCATCTCACCATCCAGCAGGGGGACCTGCCCTAACCCCCTGCACCACACCCACACACACACAGCCCTGCACACACTTCTGGGCTCCCCTGCCTTCAGCCTGCCTCTCAAACAGTCTCCTTCTGCCCCCTAGCCCCCTTACAGCCTCTGCCACGGACCCCCACAGACAACTGGGCATGAGCAGTGCAGACATGCAAACAGCTCACCTCGCCCCCACTCCAGTTGCTCCAAGGTTGTCAAGAGCCTTTTTTTCATGCTGTAGGGGAGGGAGTTGAGACAGTCCAATGTCCTGGGGAGCAAGACCTGCAAACAGTCCATCTACAATGTAACATTTGGGTCTCAGGCCGCCCAATCCCTAGTGCGCTGTGCAGACCTTTGACTGGCAAAAACACCCCATCTGAGCGTGAGATCTGGCTGGGCTAGTGGCTCTTTCTGTGGACTAAGAGACAGACAGACAGAGTTTTCAGGTTCAAAACCTATACTTGCCAGAAGATGGTCATTCACTTCGGTAAAAAAAAAAAAAAAAAAAAAAAAAAAAAAAAAGGCTTTTTATTTTTTTTTCCCCTGCCTGGGTAACCTGTCTGCTGCCTGTTTCAAAGTGAAAAAAGGGAAAAATCTTTTTTGGAGGGAAAAGGACCAAAATGCAGGCAGGTGGACTCCGTGGAGGGTGCATGGGGAGTTTCTCCTGCCCTGGCACTAGAGCCCCAGCTGCTGTTCCAGGTGCTCTCTGATAACAGAGATCTCCGAGTGTCCTGTCATGACACTGTCATCAGGACTGACCCTCAGGATAATGAGGATTCAAAACGAGGCAGGTGATACTGTCTTCAAAAGCAAATCCAGGGAGGTTTGGCGGTATGTCAGAGGGTTAAGGGCTTGTGGCGCTCACGAATAGAGGGGACAGGTGGAGGGATTTGGGGTCTGGCCCCCAGACCGCCACCTGCAGGGGAGTCGCTTTACAGGGGGTGAAGCAGGTCTTTAGGAGCTCTATCTTTCTCTCCCACCCTGTATTTCCTCTGCTCTCTCCTTTTGTGTCTGTCAGATGCAAGGTCAGTAACAACAACAACAACAAAAACAATAACCACCACAGAGACCAAGCAACAAGGGCAGCGAAAGGGGAACAAATGGAGTGCAGGAGCTGTGGATTATTCCTGGCGTAGGCACTCAGCTGTGGCAATAACCCCTTGAGGCAATCAATCCATACATGAAGAAGTAATACAGGTAACAGAGACGTATATGTCCCTGTGTGTTTCCACTGAGTTAATGTAAATGCACTTTTATTTACTTCTTCATTTATTTATTACCTTGCCACGAGAATTTCTTTTCATTGCTAAAAAAAAGGGTCCCATCAAGGGTACCAGGTGGTGCCACACCCAGTTAAGCACTCATGTTACAATGCAGGAGGACTGGGCTTCAACACCCTGGTTCCCACCTGCCAGGGGAAATCTTTACAAGTGGTGCGGAAGTGCTGCAGTTGTCTCTCTCTCTGTCTCAAACTCTCTCTACCTCCCTTCCCTCTCAATTCCTGTCTATTTATTCCAGTGAATAATCAAGAAAATAGAAAGTCAAAAAAGAAAAAGTAAAAGGAAATATTCCACGACTTCAAATGGGCTACTCAGGACAATGCTTTCCTTGTTAAGATCCGCACAGCATTCCATATGCAGAAAGGCAAAGACGCCATGTATTTTTTAACCCAGTTTTTATATTTATCTATTTATTTAGGTGCTTATTCATTTTTGTTATTGATGAATTAATGTTTTACATTTGACATTGACTAAGGATCTGACACCAGCGGTCTCCAGTACCCCTAGATGGTACTCTGCCTCTACAAAACCGATCCATTGACCTCTCCATCCATCCATCCACCCATACATCTATCCATCCATTCATCCATCCATTCATCCATCCATCCATCCATCCATCCATCCACCAGTCAACCAAGCTAAGTACAAAAGGAGATCTCTCCTTAATGGTGAGGAGAAACAACGATGCATAGGTAGGTTGCAAAGGCCCAGTTTGGCTGAATAGGGCAGAGGGGCTGAAGCAGGGAATGTGTTGGGGTGTGTGGGTTTGGGTGGGGTGAGCCGGAGACCCTGTGAGCTGGGTCACGTTAGGGGCAGGCAGGGGGTGGAAGGGGTTGCGAACAGCTGTCACTGGAGAACCATCACAAGTGCTGGAGCTGGTGAGCAGGGCACCTGGAAGAGAGGACAGACAAAGGAGAGAAGCAAAGTGCGGAGGAGAGGAGAGGGGAGAGGATGGTGAGGACAGGAGAGGACAGGAGAGGACAGGATTGGAGGGGACCTGAGAAACCTACCTGGACAAAGGCAGCATACAGACATCCAGGAAGGCAGGCAGGCATGCAGGCAGCTCTGGCCTGGGCTCCCTGGATCCCGGGCGCACCTCCACCTGTCTTCTCTTGGCTGCCAGCCCTGAGGTCCCTCGTCGGTCAGCTCTGTCTTCCCATCCTTCCGTCCCTCTGTGCCAGGGCCCAGGCGTCTGGGCGCTGTTGCCTGCCCTAGTGGCAGGGCAGTTGGGCTGCCCAGTGCCAGTGTGGCCAGCACAGATTGCCAGGGGCTAGGACATCACAGAGGGCTCCTGTGGTTGCTAGGCCACGGGGACCCCGCCCATCCAGTTGACCAGCAGCCATGACCCCCACGCTGAACTTGACCTGAGGGGTGGTGGCCAGCCACCAGAGCCAGAGCCCCAGGCCAAAGCAGGTGCTGGTCGGCCGGGCCAAGGGGCTATGGGCAGATTGGTGTGTGTCTGGGCATGGGGCTGGCATCTGACAGTCCAGGGCGGGGGACCAAGGTCCGCCAGGCCCCTGTCCCACCATGTGCACTGACACACAGTCTTGCTGACTGACTGACAGTCCCCGCCCCAGAGATACCCACACCAAGTCCCTGGGTGCCCTGAGCTGCCCCTGAGGGTTGGTGGGTGCCTGCCTGGACACATGCCTCCGTAATGGAGGCCTCCATTAATCCCGTTGCCTATTGACAGCTGCCCTCCTGACCCTCCTCCTCCTCCTCCGCCTCCTCCTCCTCCTCCTCTTCTTCCTCCTCCTCTTCCTCCTCTTCCTCCTGCTCTTCCTCCTCCTCCTCCTCCACCCCCTCCTCCTCTTCCTCATCCTCAGAGGGACTCACTCAGGGCCCTTGGCCTAGGCAAGCCAGGGCTGCTGCTCTGGCTTCTGCAGCTTCTATCCAGTAGTTTGGGGGGGTGTAGGAATCGGTTCCTGTCCGTCCCTGATTCCTGGGACCTTCCATGCCTCCAGCTGCCCCCACTCTCTAGTCCTGACCCCTCCTCAAGGATGCCCCCTTTCCCCTTACCCTCTGTCCCCCAGCTCCCAACTAACATCTACTGTGTTCCTCCCTGCGCTACTTTACTGCCACCCTGCTTCTGCCCTTCAGCCATGAGGGCCCAGGGACAGCCCAGCTGCCATCTCACCATCCAGCAGGGGGACCTGCCCTAACCCCCTGCACCACACCCACACACACACAGCCCTGCACACACTTCTGGGCTCCCCTGCCTTCAGCCTGCCTCTCAAACAGTCTCCTTCTGCCCCCTAGCCCCCTTACAGCCTCTGCCACGGACCCCCACAGACAACTGGGCATGAGCAGTGCAGACATGCAAACAGCTCACCTCGCCCCCACTCCAGTTGCTCCAAGGTTGTCAAGAGCCTTTTTTTCATGCTGTAGGGGAGGGAGTTGAGACAGTCCAATGTCCTGGGGAGCAAGACCTGCAAACAGTCCATCTACAATGTAACATTTGGGTCTCAGGCCGCCCAATCCCTAGTGCGCTGTGCAGACCTTTGACTGGCAAAAACACCCCATCTGAGCGTGAGATCTGGCTGGGCTAGTGGCTCTTTCTGTGGACTAAGAGACAGACAGACAGAGTTTTCAGGTTCAAAACCTATACTTGCCAGAAGATGGTCATTCACTTCGGTAAAAAAAAAAAAAAAAAAAGGCTTTTTATTTTTTTTTCCCCTGCCTGGGTAACCTGTCTGCTGCCTGTTTCAAAGTGAAAAAAGGGAAAAATCTTTTTTGGAGGGAAAAGGACCAAAATGCAGGCAGGTGGACTCCGTGGAGGGTGCATGGGGAGTTTCTCCTGCCCTGGCACTAGAGCCCCAGCTGCTGTTCCAGGTGCTCTCTGATAACAGAGATCTCCGAGTGTCCTGTCATGACACTGTCATCAGGACTGACCCTCAGGATAATGAGGATTCAAAACGAGGCAGGTGATACTGTCTTCAAAAGCAAATCCAGGGAGGTTTGGCGGTATGTCAGAGGGTTAAGGGCTTGTGGCGCTCACGAATAGAGGGGACAGGTGGAGGGATTTGGGGTCTGGCCCCCAGACCGCCACCTGCAGGGGAGTCGCTTTACAGGGGGTGAAGCAGGTCTTTAGGAGCTCTATCTTTCTCTCCCACCCTGTATTTCCTCTGCTCTCTCCTTTTGTGTCTGTCAGATGCAAGGTCAGTAACAACAACAACAACAAAAACAATAACCACCACAGAGACCAAGCAACAAGGGCAGCGAAAGGGGAACAAATGGAGTGCAGGAGCTGTGGATTATTCCTGGCGTAGGCACTCAGCTGTGGCAATAACCCCTTGAGGCAATCAATCCATACATGAAGAAGTAATACAGGTAACAGAGACGTATATGTCCCTGTGTGTTTCCACTGAGTTAATGTAAATGCACTTTTATTGACTTCTTCATTTATTTATTACCTTGCCACGAGAATTTCTTTTCATTGCTAAAAAAAAGGGTCCCATCAAGGGTACCAGGTGGTGCCACACCCAGTTAAGCACTCATGTTACAATGCAGGAGGACTGGGCTTCAACACCCTGGTTCCCACCTGCCAGGGGAAATCTTTACAAGTGGTGCGGAAGTGCTGCAGTTGTCTCTCTCTCTGTCTCAAACTCTCTCTACCTCCCTTCCCTCTCAATTCCTGTCTATTTATTCCAGTGAATAATCAAGAAAATAGAAAGTCAAAAAAGAAAAAGGAAAAGGAAATATTCCACGACTTCAAATGGGCTACTCAGGACAATGCTTTCCTTGTTAAGATCCGCACAGCATTCCATATGCAGAAAGGCAAAGACGCCATGTATTTTTTAACCCAGTTTTTATATTTATCTATTTATTTAGGTGCTTATTCATTTTTGTTATTGATGAATTAATGTTTTACATTTGACATTGACTAAGGATCTGACACCAGCGGTCTCCAGTACCCCTAGATGGTACTCTGCCTCTACAAAACCGATCCATTGACCTCTCCATCCATCCATCCACCCATACATCTATCCATCCATTCATCCATCCATTCATCCATCCATCCATCCATCCATCCATCCATCCACCAGTCAACCAAGCTAAGTACAAAAGGAGATCTCTCCTTAATGGTGAGGAGAAACAACGATGCATAGGTAGGTTGCAAAGGCCCAGTTTGGCTGAATAGGGCAGAGGGGCTGAAGCAGGGAATGTGTTGGGGCGTGTGGGTTTGGTTGGGGTGAGCCGGAGACCCTGTGAGCTGGGTCACGTTAGGGGCAGGCAGGGGGTGGAAGGGGTTGCGAACAGCTGTCACTGGAGAACCATCACAAGTGCTGGAGCTGGTGAGCAGGGCACCTGGAAGAGAGGACAGACAAAGGAGAGAAGCAAAGTGCGGAGGAGAGGAGAGGGGAGAGGATGGTGAGGACAGGAGAGGACAGGAGAGGACAGGATTGGAGGGGACCTGAGAAACCTACCTGGACAAAGGCAGCATACAGACATCCAGGAAGGCAGGCAGGCATGCAGGCAGCTCTGGCCTGGGCTCCCTGGATCCCGGGCGCACCTCCACCTGTCTTCTCTTGGCTGCCAGCCCTGAGGTCCCTCGTCGGTCAGCTCTGTCTTCCCATCCTTCCGTCCCTCTGTGCCAGGGCCCAGGCGTCTGGGCGCTGTTGCCTGCCCTAGTGGCAGGGCAGTTGGGCTGCCCAGTGCCAGTGTGGCCAGCACAGATTGCCAGGGGCTAGGACATCACAGAGGGCTCCTGTGGTTGCTAGGCCACGGGGACCCCGCCCATCCAGTTGACCAGCAGCCATGACCCCCACGCTGAACTTGACCTGAGGGGTGGTGGCCAGCCACCAGAGCCAGAGCCCCAGGCCAAAGCAGGTGCTGGTCGGCCGGGCCAAGGGGCTATGGGCAGATTGGTGTGTGTCTGGGCATGGGGCTGGCATCTGACAGTCCAGGGCGGGGGACCAAGGTCCGCCAGGCCCCTGTCCCACCATGTGCACTGACACACAGTCTTGCTGACTGACTGACAGTCCCCGCCCCAGAGATACCCACACCAAGTCCCTGGGTGCCCTGAGCTGCCCCTGAGGGTTGGTGGGTGCCTGCCTGGACACATGCCTCCGTAATGGAGGCCTCCATTAATCCCGTTGCCTATTGACAGCTGCCCTCCTGACCCTCCTCCTCCTCCTCCGCCTCCTCCTCCTCCTCCTCTTCTTCCTCCTCCTCTTCCTCCTCTTCCTCCTGCTCTTCCTCCTCCTCCTCCTCCACCCCCTCCTCCTCTTCCTCATCCTCAGAGGGACTCACTCAGGGCCCTTGGCCTAGGCAAGCCAGGGCTGCTGCTCTGGCTTCTGCAGCTTCTATCCAGTAGTTTGGGGGGGTGTAGGAATCGGTTCCTGTCCGTCCCTGATTCCTGGGACCTTCCATGCCTCCAGCTGCCCCCACTCTCTAGTCCTGACCCCTCCTCAAGGATGCCCCCTTTCCCCTTACCCTCTGTCCCCCAGCTCCCAACTAACATCTACTGTGTTCCTCCCTGCGCTACTTTACTGCCACCCTGCTTCTGCCCTTCAGCCATGAGGGCCCAGGGACAGCCCAGCTGCCATCTCACCATCCAGCAGGGGGACCTGCCCTAACCCCCTGCACCACACCCACACACACACAGCCCTGCACACACTTCTGGGCTCCCCTGCCTTCAGCCTGCCTCTCAAACAGTCTCCTTCTGCCCCCTAGCCCCCTTACAGCCTCTGCCACGGACCCCCACAGACAACTGGGCATGAGCAGTGCAGACATGCAAACAGCTCACCTCGCCCCCACTCCAGTTGCTCCAAGGTTGTCAAGAGCCTTTTTTTCATGCTGTAGGGGAGGGAGTTGAGACAGTCCAATGTCCTGGGGAGCAAGACCTGCAAACAGTCCATCTACAATGTAACATTTGGGTCTCAGGCCGCCCAATCCCTAGTGCGCTGTGCAGACCTTTGACTGGCAAAAACACCCCATCTGAGCGTGAGATCTGGCTGGGCTAGTGGCTCTTTCTGTGGACTAAGAGACAGACAGACAGAGTTTTCAGGTTCAAAACCTATACTTGCCAGAAGATGGTCATTCACTTCGGTAAAAAAAAAAAAAAAAAAAAAAAAAAAGGCTTTTTATTTTTTTTTCCCCTGCCTGGGTAACCTGTCTGCTGCCTGTTTCAAAGTGAAAAAAGGGAAAAATCTTTTTTGGAGGGAAAAGGACCAAAATGCAGGCAGGTGGACTCCGTGGAGGGTGCATGGGGAGTTTCTCCTGCCCTGGCACTAGAGCCCCAGCTGCTGTTCCAGGTGCTCTCTGATAACAGAGATCTCCGAGTGTCCTGTCATGACACTGTCATCAGGACTGACCCTCAGGATAATGAGGATTCAAAACGAGGCAGGTGATACTGTCTTCAAAAGCAAATCCAGGGAGGTTTGGCGGTATGTCAGAGGGTTAAGGGCTTGTGGCGCTCACGAATAGAGGGGACAGGTGGAGGGATTTGGGGTCTGGCCCCCAGACCGCCACCTGCAGGGGAGTCGCTTTACAGGGGGTGAAGCAGGTCTTTAGGAGCTCTATCTTTCTCTCCCACCCTGTATTTCCTCTGCTCTCTCCTTTTGTGTCTGTCAGATGCAAGGTCAGTAACAACAACAACAACAAAAACAATAACCACCACAGAGACCAAGCAACAAGGGCAGCGAAAGGGGAACAAATGGAGTGCAGGAGCTGTGGATTATTCCTGGCGTAGGCACTCAGCTGTGGCAATAACCCCTTGAGGCAATCAATCCATACATGAAGAAGTAATACAGGTAACAGAGACGTATATGTCCCTGTGTGTTTCCACTGAGTTAATGTAAATGCACTTTTATTGACTTCTTCATTTATTTATTACCTTGCCACGAGAATTTCTTTTCATTGCTAAAAAAAAGGGTCCCATCAAGGGTACCAGGTGGTGCCACACCCAGTTAAGCACTCATGTTACAATGCAGGAGGACTGGGCTTCAACACCCTGGTTCCCACCTGCCAGGGGAAATCTTTACAAGTGGTGCGGAAGTGCTGCAGTTGTCTCTCTCTCTGTCTCAAACTCTCTCTACCTCCCTTCCCTCTCAATTCCTGTCTATTTATTCCAGTGAATAATCAAGAAAATAGAAAGTCAAAAAAGAAAAAGGAAAAGGAAATATTCCACGACTTCAAATGGGCTACTCAGGACAATGCTTTCCTTGTTAAGATCCGCACAGCATTCCATATGCAGAAAGGCAAAGACGCCATGTATTTTTTAACCCAGTTTTTATATTTATCTATTTATTTAGGTGCTTATTCATTTTTGTTATTGATGAATTAATGTTTTACATTTGACATTGACTAAGGATCTGACACCAGCGGTCTCCAGTACCCCTAGATGGTACTCTGCCTCTACAAAACCGATCCATTGACCTCTCCATCCATCCATCCACCCATACATCTATCCATCCATTCATCCATCCATTCATCCATCCATCCATCCATCCATCCATCCATCCACCAGTCAACCAAGCTAAGTACAAAAGGAGATCTCTCCTTAATGGTGAGGAGAAACAACGATGCATAGGTAGGTTGCAAAGGCCCAGTTTGGCTGAATAGGGCAGAGGGGCTGAAGCAGGGAATGTGTTGGGGCGTGTGGGTTTGGTTGGGGTGAGCCGGAGACCCTGTGAGCTGGGTCACGTTAGGGGCAGGCAGGGGGTGGAAGGGGTTGCGAACAGCTGTCACTGGAGAACCATCACAAGTGCTGGAGCTGGTGAGCAGGGCACCTGGAAGAGAGGACAGACAAAGGAGAGAAGCAAAGTGCGGAGGAGAGGAGAGGGGAGAGGATGGTGAGGACAGGAGAGGACAGGAGAGGACAGGATTGGAGGGGACCTGAGAAACCTACCTGGACAAAGGCAGCATACAGACATCCAGGAAGGCAGGCAGGCATGCAGGCAGCTCTGGCCTGGGCTCCCTGGATCCCGGGCGCACCTCCACCTGTCTTCTCTTGGCTGCCAGCCCTGAGGTCCCTCGTCGGTCAGCTCTGTCTTCCCATCCTTCCGTCCCTCTGTGCCAGGGCCCAGGCGTCTGGGCGCTGTTGCCTGCCCTAGTGGCAGGGCAGTTGGGCTGCCCAGTGCCAGTGTGGCCAGCACAGATTGCCAGGGGCTAGGACATCACAGAGGGCTCCTGTGGTTGCTAGGCCACGGGGACCCCGCCCATCCAGTTGACCAGCAGCCATGACCCCCACGCTGAACTTGACCTGAGGGGTGGTGGCCAGCCACCAGAGCCAGAGCCCCAGGCCAAAGCAGGTGCTGGTCGGCCGGGCCAAGGGGCTATGGGCAGATTGGTGTGTGTCTGGGCATGGGGCTGGCATCTGACAGTCCAGGGCGGGGGACCAAGGTCCGCCAGGCCCCTGTCCCACCATGTGCACTGACACACAGTCTTGCTGACTGACTGACAGTCCCCGCCCCAGAGATACCCACACCAAGTCCCTGGGTGCCCTGAGCTGCCCCTGAGGGTTGGTGGGTGCCTGCCTGGACACATGCCTCCGTAATGGAGGCCTCCATTAATCCCGTTGCCTATTGACAGCTGCCCTCCTGACCCTCCTCCTCCTCCTCCGCCTCCTCCTCCTCCTCCTCTTCTTCCTCCTCCTCTTCCTCCTCTTCCTCCTGCTCTTCCTCCTCCTCCTCCTCCACCCCCTCCTCCTCTTCCTCATCCTCAGAGGGACTCACTCAGGGCCCTTGGCCTAGGCAAGCCAGGGCTGCTGCTCTGGCTTCTGCAGCTTCTATCCAGTAGTTTGGGGGGGTGTAGGAATCGGTTCCTGTCCGTCCCTGATTCCTGGGACCTTCCATGCCTCCAGCTGCCCCCACTCTCTAGTCCTGACCCCTCCTCAAGGATGCCCCCTTTCCCCTTACCCTCTGTCCCCCAGCTCCCAACTAACATCTACTGTGTTCCTCCCTGCGCTACTTTACTGCCACCCTGCTTCTGCCCTTCAGCCATGAGGGCCCAGGGACAGCCCAGCTGCCATCTCACCATCCAGCAGGGGGACCTGCCCTAACCCCCTGCACCACACCCACACACACACAGCCCTGCACACACTTCTGGGCTCCCCTGCCTTCAGCCTGCCTCTCAAACAGTCTCCTTCTGCCCCCTAGCCCCCTTACAGCCTCTGCCACGGACCCCCACAGACAACTGGGCATGAGCAGTGCAGACATGCAAACAGCTCACCTCGCCCCCACTCCAGTTGCTCCAAGGTTGTCAAGAGCCTTTTTTTCATGCTGTAGGGGAGGGAGTTGAGACAGTCCAATGTCCTGGGGAGCAAGACCTGCAAACAGTCCATCTACAATGTAACATTTGGGTCTCAGGCCGCCCAATCCCTAGTGCGCTGTGCAGACCTTTGACTGGCAAAAACACCCCATCTGAGCGTGAGATCTGGCTGGGCTAGTGGCTCTTTCTGTGGACTAAGAGACAGACAGACAGAGTTTTCAGGTTCAAAACCTATACTTGCCAGAAGATGGTCATTCACTTTGGTAAAAAAAAAAAAAAAAAAAAAAAAAAAAAGGCTTTTTATTTTTTTTTCCCCTGCCTGGGTAACCTGTCTGCTGCCTGTTTCAAAGTGAAAAAAGGGAAAAATCTTTTTTGGAGGGAAAAGGACCAAAATGCAGGCAGGTGGACTCCGTGGAGGGTGCATGGGGAGTTTCTCCTGCCCTGGCACTAGAGCCCCAGCTGCTGTTCCAGGTGCTCTCTGATAACAGAGATCTCCGAGTGTCCTGTCATGACACTGTCATCAGGACTGACCCTCAGGATAATGAGGATTCAAAACGAGGCAGGTGATACTGTCTTCAAAAGCAAATCCAGGGAGGTTTGGCGGTATGTCAGAGGGTTAAGGGCTTGTGGCGCTCACGAATAGAGGGGACAGGTGGAGGGATTTGGGGTCTGGCCCCCAGACCGCCACCTGCAGGGGAGTCGCTTTACAGGGGGTGAAGCAGGTCTTTAGGAGCTCTATCTTTCTCTCCCACCCTGTATTTCCTCTGCTCTCTCCTTTTGTGTCTGTCAGATGCAAGGTCAGTAACAACAACAACAACAAAAACAATAACCACCACAGAGACCAAGCAACAAGGGCAGCGAAAGGGGAACAAATGGAGTGCAGGAGCTGTGGATTATTCCTGGCGTAGGCACTCAGCTGTGGCAATAACCCCTTGAGGCAATCAATCCATACATGAAGAAGTAATACAGGTAACAGAGACGTATATGTCCCTGTGTGTTTCCACTGAGTTAATGTAAATGCACTTTTATTTACTTCTTCATTTATTTATTACCTTGCCACGAGAATTTCTTTTCATTGCTAAAAAAAAGGGTCCCATCAAGGGTACCAGGTGGTGCCACACCCAGTTAAGCACTCATGTTACAATGCAGGAGGACTGGGCTTCAACACCCTGGTTCCCACCTGCCAGGGGAAATCTTTACAAGTGGTGCGGAAGTGCTGCAGTTGTCTCTCTCTCTGTCTCAAACTCTCTCTACCTCCCTTCCCTCTCAATTCCTGTCTATTTATTCCAGTGAATAATCAAGAAAATAGAAAGTCAAAAAAGAAAAAGGAAAAGGAAATATTCCACGACTTCAAATGGGCTACTCAGGACAATGCTTTCCTTGTTAAGATCCGCACAGCATTCCATATGCAGAAAGGCAAAGACGCCATGTATTTTTTAACCCAGTTTTTATATTTATCTATTTATTTAGGTGCTTATTCATTTTTGTTATTGATGAATTAATGTTTTACATTTGACATTGACTAAGGATCTGACACCAGCGGTCTCCAGTACCCCTAGATGGTACTCTGCCTCTACAAAACCGATCCATTGACCTCTCCATCCATCCATCCACCCATACATCTATCCATCCATTCATCCATCCATTCATCCATCCATCCATCCATCTATCCATCCATCCATCCACCAGTCAACCAAGCTAAGTACAAAAGGAGATCTCTCCTTAATGGTGAGGAGAAACAACGATGCATAGGTAGGTTGCAAAGGCCCAGTTTGGCTGAATAGGGCAGAGGGGCTGAAGCAGGGAATGTGTTGGGGCGTGTGGGTTTGGGTGGGGTGAGCCGGAGACCCTGTGAGCTGGGTCACGTTAGGGGCAGGCAGGGGGTGGAAGGGGTTGCGAACAGCTGTCACTGGAGAACCATCACAAGTGCTGGAGCTGGTGAGCAGGGCACCTGGAAGAGAGGACAGACAAAGGAGAGAAGCAAAGTGCGGAGGAGAGGAGAGGGGAGAGGATGGTGAGGACAGGAGAGGACAGGAGAGGACAGGATTGGAGGGGACCTGAGAAACCTACCTGGACAAAGGCAGCATACAGACATCCAGGAAGGCAGGCAGGCATGCAGGCAGCTCTGGCCTGGGCTCCCTGGATCCCGGGCGCACCTCCACCTGTCTTCTCTTGGCTGCCAGCCCTGAGGTCCCTCGTCGGTCAGCACTTCCTATCCTTCCGTCCCTCTGTGCCAGGGCCCAGGCGTCTGGGCGCTGTTGCCTGACCTAGTGGCAGGGCAGTTGGGCTGCCCAGTGCCAGTGTGGCCAGCACAGATTGCCAGGGGCTAGGACATCACAAAGGGCTCCTGTGGTTGCTAGGCCACGGGGACACCGCCCATCCAGTTGACCAGCAGCCATGACCCCCACGCTGAACTTGACCTGAGGGGTGGTGGCCAGCCACCAGAGCCAGAGCCCCAGGCCAAAGCAGGTGCTGGTCGGCCGGGCCAAGGGGCTATGGGCAGATTGGTGTGTGTCTGGGCATGGGGCTGGCATCTGACAGTCCAGGGCGGGGGACCAAGGTCCGCCAGGCCCCTGTCCCACCATGTGCACTGACACACAGTCTTGCTGACTGACTGACAGTCCCCGCCCCAGAGATACCCACACCAAGTCCCTGGGTGCCCTGAGCTGCCCCTGAGGGTTGGTGGGTGCCTGCCTGGACACATGCCTCCGTAATGGAGGCCTCCATTAATCCCGTTGCCTATTGACAGCTGCCCTCCTGACCCTCCTCCTCCTCCTCCGCCTCCTCCTCCTCCTCCTCTTCTTCCTCCTCCTCTTCCTCCTCTTCCTCCTGCTCTTCCTCCTCCTCTTCCTCCACCCCCTCCTCCTCTTCCTCATCCTCAGAGGGACTCACTCAGGGCCCTTGGCCTAGGCAAGCCAGGGCTGCTGCTCTGGCTTCTGCAGCTTCTATCCAGTAGTTTGGGGGGGTGTAGGAATCGGTTCCTGTCAGTCCCTGATTCCTGGGACCTTCCATGCCTCCAGCTGCCCCCACTCTCTAGTCCTGACCCCTCCTCAAGGATGCCCCCTTTCCCCTTACCCTCTGTCCCCCAGCTCCCAACTAACATCTACTGTGTTCCTCCCTGCGCTACTTTACTGCCACCCTGCTTCTGCCCTTCAGCCATGAGGGCCCAGGGACAGCCCAGCTGCCATCTCACCATCCAGCAGGGGGACCTGCCCTAACCCCCTGCACCACACCCACACACACACAGCCCTGCACACACTTCTGGGCTCCCCTGCCTTCAGCCTGCCTCTCAAACAGTCTCCTTCTGCCCCCTAGCCCCCTTACAGCCTCTGCCACGGACCCCCACAGACAACTGGGCATGAGCAGTGCAGACATGCAAACAGCTCACCTCGCCCCCACTCCAGTTGCTCCAAGGTTGTCAAGAGCCTTTTTTTCATGCTGTAGGGGAGGGAGTTGAGACAGTCCAATGTCCTGGGGAGCAAGACCTGCAAACAGTCCATCTACAATGTAACATTTGGGTCTCAGGCCGCCCAATCCCTAGTGCGCTGTGCAGACCTTTGACTGGCAAAAACACCCCATCTGAGCGTGAGATCTGGCTGGGCTAGTGGCTCTTTCTGTGGACTAAGAGACAGACAGACAGAGTTTTCAGGTTCAAAACCTATACTTGCCAGAAGATGGTCATTCACTTCGGTAAAAAAAAAAAAAAAAAAAGGCTTTTTATTTTTTTTTCCCCTGCCTGGGTAACCTGTCTGCTGCCTGTTTCAAAGTGAAAAAAGGGAAAAATCTTTTTTGGAGGGAAAAGGACCAAAATGCAGGCAGGTGGACTCCGTGGAGGGTGCATGGGGAGTTTCTCCTGCCCTGGCACTAGAGCCCCAGCTGCTGTTCCAGGTGCTCTCTGATAACAGAGATCTCCGAGTGTCCTGTCATGACACTGTCATCAGGACTGACCCTCAGGATAATGAGGATTCAAAACGAGGCAGGTGATACTGTCTTCAAAAGCAAATCCAGGGAGGTTTGGCGGTATGTCAGAGGGTTAAGGGCTTGTGGCGCTCACGAATAGAGGGGACAGGTGGAGGGATTTGGGGTCTGGCCCCCAGACCGCCACCTGCAGGGGAGTCGCTTTACAGGGGGTGAAGCAGGTCTTTAGGAGCTCTATCTTTCTCTCCCACCCTGTATTTCCTCTGCTCTCTCCTTTTGTGTCTGTCAGATGCAAGGTCAGTAACAACAACAACAACAAAAACAATAACCACCACAGAGACCAAGCAACAAGGGCAGCGAAAGGGGAACAAATGGAGTGCAGGAGCTGTGGATTATTCCTGGCGTAGGCACTCAGCTGTGGCAATAACCCCTTGAGGCAATCAATCCATACATGAAGAAGTAATACAGGTAACAGAGACGTATATGTCCCTGTGTGTTTCCACTGAGTTAATGTAAATGCACTTTTATTGACTTCTTCATTTATTTATTACCTTGCCACGAGAATTTCTTTTCATTGCTAAAAAAAAGGGTCCCATCAAGGGTACCAGGTGGTGCCACACCCAGTTAAGCACTCATGTTACAATGCAGGAGGACTGGGCTTCAACACCCTGGTTCCCACCTGCCAGGGGAAATCTTTACAAGTGGTGCGGAAGTGCTGCAGTTGTCTCTCTCTCTGTCTCAAACTCTCTCTACCTCCCTTCCCTCTCAATTCCTGTCTATTTATTCCAGTGAATAATCAAGAAAATAGAAAGTCAAAAAAGAAAAAGGAAAAGGAAATATTCCACGACTTCAAATGGGCTACTCAGGACAATGCTTTCCTTGTTAAGATCCGCACAGCATTCCATATGCAGAAAGGCAAAGACGCCATGTATTTTTAACCCAGTTTTTATATTTATCTATTTATTTAGGTGCTTATTCATTTTTGTTATTGATGAATTAATGTTTTACATTTGACATTGACTAAGGATCTGACACCAGCGGTCTCCAGTACCCCTAGATGGTACTCTGCCTCTACAAAACCGATCCATTGACCTCTCCATCCATCCATCCACCCATACATCTATCCATCCATTCATCCATCCATTCATCCATCCATCCATCCATCCATCCATCCACCAGTCAACCAAGCTAAGTACAAAAGGAGATCTCTCCTTAATGGTGAGGAGAAACAACGATGCATAGGTAGGTTGCAAAGGCCCAGTTTGGCTGAATAGGGCAGAGGGGCTGAAGCAGGGAATGTGTTGGGGCGTGTGGGTTTGGGTGGGGTGAGCCGGAGACCCTGTGAGCTGGGTCACGTTAGGGGCAGGCAGGGGGTGGAAGGGGTTGCGAACAGCTGTCACTGGAGAACCATCACAAGTGCTGGAGCTGGTGAGCAGGGCACCTGGAAGAGAGGACAGACAAAGGAGAGAAGCAAAGTGCGGAGGAGAGGAGAGGGGAGAGGATGGTGAGGACAGGAGAGGACAGGAGAGGACAGGATTGGAGGGGACCTGAGAAACCTACCTGGACAAAGGCAGCATACAGACATCCAGGAAGGCAGGCAGGCATGCAGGCAGCTCTGGCCTGGGCTCCCTGGATCCCGGGCGCACCTCCACCTGTCTTCTCTTGGCTGCCAGCCCTGAGGTCCCTCGTCGGTCAGCTCTGTCTTCCCATCCTTCTGTCCCTCTGTGCCAGGGCCCAGGCGTCTGGGCGCTGTTGCCTGCCCTAGTGGCAGGGCAGTTGGGCTGCCCAGTGCCAGTGTGGCCAGCACAGATTGCCAGGGGCTAGGACATCACAGAGGGCTCCTGTGGTTGCTAGGCCACGGGGACCCCGCCCATCCAGTTGACCAGCAGCCATGACCCCCACGCTGAACTTGACCTGAGGGGTGGTGGCCAGCCACCAGAGCCAGAGCCCCAGGCCAAAGCAGGTGCTGGTCGGCCGGGCCAAGGGGCTATGGGCAGATTGGTGTGTGTCTGGGCATGGGGCTGGCATCTGACAGTCCAGGGCGGGGGACCAAGGTCCGCCAGGCCCCTGTCCCACCATGTGCACTGACACACAGTCTTGCTGACTGACTGACAGTCCCCGCCCCAGAGATACCCACACCAAGTCCCTGGGTGCCCTGAGCTGCCCCTGAGGGTTGGTGGGTGCCTGCCTGGACACATGCCTCCGTAATGGAGGCCTCCATTAATCCCGTTGCCTATTGACAGCTGCCCTCCTGACCCTCCTCCTCCTCCTCCGCCTCCTCCTCCTCCTCCTCTTCTTCCTCCTCCTCTTCCTCCTCTTCCTCCTGCTCTTCCTCCTCCTCCTCCTCCACCCCCTCCTCCTCTTCCTCATCCTCAGAGGGACTCACTCAGGGCCCTTGGCCTAGGCAAGCCAGGGCTGCTGCTCTGGCTTCTGCAGCTTCTATCCAGTAGTTTGGGGGGTGTAGGAATCGGTTCCTGTCCGTCCCTGATTCCTGGGACCTTCCATGCCTCCAGCTGCCCCCACTCTCTAGTCCTGACCCCTCCTCAAGGATGCCCCCTTTCCCCTTACCCTCTGTCCCCCAGCTCCCAACTAACATCTACTGTGTTCCTCCCTGCGCTACTTTACTGCCACCCTGCTTCTGCCCTTCAGCCATGAGGGCCCAGGGACAGCCCAACTGCCATCTCACCATCCAGCAGGGGGACCTGCCCTAACCCCCTGCACCACACCCACACACACACAGCCCTGCACACACTTCTGGGCTCCCCTGCCTTCAGCCTGCCTCTCAAACAGTCTCCTTCTGCCCCCTAGCCCCCTTACAGCCTCTGCCACGGACCCCCACAGACAACTGGACATGAGCAGTGCAGACATGCAAACAGCTCACCTCGCCCCCACTCCAGTTGCTCCAAGGTTGTCAAGAGCCTTTTTTTCATGCTGTAGGGGAGGGAGTTGAGACAGTCCAATATCCTGGGGAGCAAGACCTGCAAACAGTCCATCTACAATGTAACATTTGGGTCTCAGGCCGCCCAATCCCTAGTGCGCTGTGCAGACCTTTGACTGGCAAAAACACCCCATCTGAGCGTGAGATCTGGCTGGGCTAGTGGCTCTTTCTGTGGACTAAGAGACAGACAGACAGAGTTTTCAGGTTCAAAACCTATACTTGCCAGAAGATGGTCATTCACTTCGGTAAAAAAAAAAAAAAAAAAAAAAAAAAAAAAAAAGGCTTTTTATTTTTTTTTCCCCTGCATGGGTAACCTGTCTGCTGCCTGTTTCAAAGTGAAAAAAGGGAAAAATCTTTTTTGGAGGGAAAAGGACCAAAATGCAGGCAGGTGGACTCCGTGGAGGGTGCATGGGGAGTTTCTCCTGCCCTGGCACTAGAGCCCCAGCTGCTGTTCCAGGTGCTCTCTGATAACAGAGATCTCCGAGTGTCCTGTCATGACACTGTCATCAGGACTGACCCTCAGGATAATGAGGATTCAAAACGAGGCAGGTGATACTGTCTTCAAAAGCAAATCCAGGGAGGTTTGGCGGTATGTCAGAGGGTTAAGGGCTTGTGGCGCTCACGAATAGAGGGGACAGGTGGAGGGATTTGGGGTCTGGCCCCCAGACCGCCACCTGCAGGGGAGTCGCTTTACAGGGGGTGAAGCAGGTCTTTAGGAGCTCTATCTTTCTCTCCCACCCTGTATTTCCTCTGCTCTCTCCTTTTGTGTCTGTCAGATGCAAGGTCAGTAACAACAACAACAACAAAAACAATAACCACCACAGAGACCAAGCAACAAGGGCAGCGAAAGGGGAACAAATGGAGTGCAGGAGCTGTGGATTATTCCTGGCGTAGGCACTCAGCTGTGGCAATAACCCCTTGAGGCAATCAATCCATACATGAAGAAGTAATACAGGTAACAGAGACGTATATGTCCCTGTGTGTTTCCACTGAGTTAATGTAAATGCACTTTTATTTACTTCTTCATTTATTTATTACCTTGCCACGAGAATTTCTTTTCATTGCTAAAAAAAAGGGTCCCATCAAGGGTACCAGGTGGTGCCACACCCAGTTAAGCACTCATGTTACAATGCAGGAGGACTGGGCTTCAACACCCTGGTTCCCACCTGCCAGGGGAAATCTTTACAAGTGGTGCGGAAGTGCTGCAGTTGTCTCTCTCTCTGTCTCAAACTCTCTCTACCTCCCTTCCCTCTCAATTCCTGTCTATTTATTCCAGTGAATAATCAAGAAAATAGAAAGTCAAAAAAGAAAAAGGAAAAGGAAATATTCCACGACTTCAAATGGGCTACTCAGGACAATGCTTTCCTTGTTAAGATCCGCACAGCATTCCATATGCAGAAAGGCAAAGACGCCATGTATTTTTTAACCCAGTTTTTATATTTATCTATTTATTTAGGTGCTTATTCATTTTTGTTATTGATGAATTAATGTTTTACATTTGACATTGACTAAGGATCTGACACCAGCGGTCTCCAGTACCCCTAGATGGTACTCTGCCTCTACAAAACCGATCCATTGACCTCTCCATCCATCCA
This sequence comes from Erinaceus europaeus, assembly GCF_950295315.1. Lineage (NCBI taxonomy): Eukaryota > Metazoa > Chordata > Mammalia > Eulipotyphla > Erinaceidae > Erinaceus > Erinaceus europaeus. Next base: position 113,903 of record NW_026647552.1, on the reverse strand, counting down.
TCCACCCATACATCTATCCATCCATTCATCCATCCATTCATCCATCCATCCATCCATCTATCCATCCATCCATCCACCAGTCAACCAAGCTAAGTACAAAAGGAGATCTCTCCTTAATGGTGAGGAGAAACAACGATGCATAGGTAGGTTGCAAAGGCCCAGTTTGGCTGAATAGGGCAGAGGGGCTGAAGCAGGGAATGTGTTGGGGCGTGTGGGTTTGGGTGGGGTGAGCCGGAGACCCTGTGAGCTGGGTCACGTTAGGGGCAGGCAGGGGGTGGAAGGGGTTGCGAACAGCTGTCACTGGAGAACCATCACAAGTGCTGGAGCTGGTGAGCAGGGCACCTGGAAGAGAGGACAGACAAAGGAGAGAAGCAAAGTGCGGAGGAGAGGAGAGGGGAGAGGATGGTGAGGACAGGAGAGGACAGGAGAGGACAGGATTGGAGGGGACCTGAGAAACCTACCTGGACAAAGGCAGCATACAGACATCCAGGAAGGCAGGCAGGCATGCAGGCAGCTCTGGCCTGGGCTCCCTGGATCCCGGGCGCACCTCCACCTGTCTTCTCTTGGCTGCCAGCCCTGAGGTCCCTCGTCGGTCAGCACTTCCTATCCTTCCGTCCCTCTGTGCCAGGGCCCAGGCGTCTGGGCGCTGTTGCCTGACCTAGTGGCAGGGCAGTTGGGCTGCCCAGTGCCAGTGTGGCCAGCACAGATTGCCAGGGGCTAGGACATCACAAAGGGCTCCTGTGGTTGCTAGGCCACGGGGACACCGCCCATCCAGTTGACCAGCAGCCATGACCCCCACGCTGAACTTGACCTGAGGGGTGGTGGCCAGCCACCAGAGCCAGAGCCCCAGGCCAAAGCAGGTGCTGGTCGGCCGGGCCAAGGGGCTATGGGCAGATTGGTGTGTGTCTGGGCATGGGGCTGGCATCTGACAGTCCAGGGCGGGGGACCAAGGTCCGCCAGGCCCCTGTCCCACCATGTGCACTGACACACAGTCTTGCTGACTGACTGACAGTCCCCGCCCCAGAGATACCCACACCAAGTCCCTGGGTGCCCTGAGCTGCCCCTGAGGGTTGGTGGGTGCCTGCCTGGACACATGCCTCCGTAATGGAGGCCTCCATTAATCCCGTTGCCTATTGACAGCTGCCCTCCTGACCCTCCTCCTCCTTCTCCGCCTCCTCCTTCTCCTCCTCTTCTTCCTCCTCCTCTTCCTCCTCTTCCTCCTGCTCTTCCTCCTCCTCTTCCTCCACCCCCTCCTCCTCTTCCTCATACTCAGAGGGACTCACTCAGGGCCCTTGGCCTAGGCAAGCCAGGGCTGCTGCTCTGGCTTCTGCAGCTTCTATCCAGTAGTTTGGGGGGGTGTAGGAATCGGTTCCTGTCAGTCCCTGATTCCTGGGACCTTCCATGCCTCCAGCTGCCCCCACTCTCTAGTCCTGACCCCTCCTCAAGGATGCCCCCTTTCCCCTTACCCTCTGTCCCCCAGCTCCCAACTAACATCTACTGTGTTCCTCCCTGCGCTACTTTACTGCCACCCTGCTTCTGCCCTTCAGCCATGAGGGCCCAGGGACAGCCCAGCTGCCATCTCACCATCCAGCAGGGGGACCTGCCCTAACCCCCTGCACCACACCCACACACACACAGCCCTGCACACACTTCTGGGCTCCCCTGCCTTCAGCCTGCCTCTCAAACAGTCTCCTTCTGCCCCCTAGCCCCCTTACAGCCTCTGCCACGGACCCCCACAGACAACTGGGCATGAGCAGTGCAGACATGCAAACAGCTCACCTCGCCCCCACTCCAGTTGCTCCAAGGTTGTCAAGAGCCTTTTTTTCATGCTGTAGGGGAGGGAGTTGAGACAGTCCAATGTCCTGGGGAGCAAGACCTGCAAACAGTCCATCTACAATGTAACATTTGGGTCTCAGGCCGCCCAATCCCTAGTGCGCTGTGCAGACCTTTGACTGGCAAAAACACCCCATCTGAGCGTGAGATCTGGCTGGGCTAGTGGCTCTTTCTGTGGACTAAGAGACAGACAGACAGAGTTTTCAGGTTCAAAACCTATACTTGCCAGAAGATGGTCATTCACTTCGGTAAAAAAAAAAAAAAAAAAGGCTTTTTATTTTTTTTTCCCCTGCCTGGGTAACCTGTCTGCTGCCTGTTTCAAAGTGAAAAAAGGGAAAAATCTTTTTTGGAGGGAAAAGGACCAAAATGCAGGCAGGTGGACTCCGTGGAGGGTGCATGGGGAGTTTCTCCTGCCCTGGCACTAGAGCCCCAGCTGCTGTTCCAGGTGCTCTCTGATAACAGAGATCTCCGAGTGTCCTGTCATGACACTGTCATCAGGACTGACCCTCAGGATAATGAGGATTCAAAACGAGGCAGGTGATACTGTCTTCAAAAGCAAATCCAGGGAGGTTTGGCGGTATGTCAGAGGGTTAAGGGCTTGTGGCGCTCACGAATAGAGGGGACAGGTGGAGGGATTTGGGGTCTGGCCCCCAGACCGCCACCTGCAGGGGAGTCGCTTTACAGGGGGTGAAGCAGGTCTTTAGGAGCTCTATCTTTCTCTCCCACCCTGTATTTCCTCTGCTCTCTCCTTTTGTGTCTGTCAGATGCAAGGTCAGTAACAACAACAACAACAAAAACAATAACCACCACAGAGACCAAGCAACAAGGGCAGCGAAAGGGGAACAAATGGAGTGCAGGAGCTGTGGATTATTCCTGGCGTAGGCACTCAGCTGTGGCAATAACCCCTTGAGGCAATCAATCCATACATGAAGAAGTAATACAGGTAACAGAGACGTATATGTCCCTGTGTGTTTCCACTGAGTTAATGTAAATGCACTTTTATTTACTTCTTCATTTATTTATTACCTTGCCACGAGAATTTCTTTTCATTGCTAAAAAAAAGGGTCCCATCAAGGGTACCAGGTGGTGCCACACCCAGTTAAGCACTCATGTTACAATGCAGGAGGACTGGGCTTCAACACCCTGGTTCCCACCTGCCAGGGGAAATCTTTACAAGTGGTGCGGAAGTGCTGCAGTTGTCTCTCTCTCTGTCTCAAACTCTCTCTACCTCCCTTCCCTCTCAATTCCTGTCTATTTATTCCAGTGAATAATCAAGAAAATAGAAAGTCAAAAAAGAAAAAGGAAAAGGAAATATTCCACGACTTCAAATGGGCTACTCAGGACAATGCTTTCCTTGTTAAGATCCGCACAGCATTCCATATGCAGAAAGGCAAAGACGCCATGTATTTTTTAACCCAGTTTTTATATTTATCTATTTATTTAGGTGCTTATTCATTTTTGTTATTGATGAATTAATGTTTTACATTTGACATTGACTAAGGATCTGACACCAGCGGTCTCCAGTACCCCTAGATGGTACTCTGCCTCTACAAAACCGATCCATTGACCTCTCCATCCATCCATCCACCCATACATCTATCCATCCATTCATCCATCCATTCATCCATCCATCCATCCATCCATCCATCCATCCATCCACCAGTCAACCAAGCTAAGTACAAAAGGAGATCTCTCCTTAATGGTGAGGAGAAACAACGATGCATAGGTAGGTTGCAAAGGCCCAGTTTGGCTGAATAGGGCAGAGGGGCTGAAGCAGGGAATGTGTTGGGGCGTGTGGGTTTGGGTGGGGTGAGCCGGAGACCCTGTGAGCTGGGTCACGTTAGGGGCAGGCAGGGGGTGGAAGGGGTTGCGAACAGCTGTCACTGGAGAACCATCACAAGTGCTGGAGCTGGTGAGCAGGGCACCTGGAAGAGAGGACAGACAAAGGAGAGAAGCAAAGTGCGGAGGAGAGGAGAGGGGAGAGGATGGTGAGGACAGGAGAGGACAGGAGAGGACAGGATTGGAGGGGACCTGAGAAACCTACCTGGACAAAGGCAGCATACAGACATCCAGGAAGGCAGGCAGGCATGCAGGCAGCTCTGGCCTGGGCTCCCTGGATCCCGGGCGCACCTCCACCTGTCTTCTCTTGGCTGCCAGCCCTGAGGTCCCTCGTCGGTCAGCTCTGTCTTCCCATCCTTCCGTCCCTCTGTGCCAGGGCCCAGGCGTCTGGGCGCTGTTGCCTGCCCTAGTGGCAGGGCAGTTGGGCTGCCCAGTGCCAGTGTGGCCAGCACAGATTGCCAGGGGCTAGGACATCACAGAGGGCTCCTGTGGTTGCTAGGCCACGGGGACCCCGCCCATCCAGTTGACCAGCAGCCATGACCCCCACGCTGAACTTGACCTGAGGGGTGGTGGCCAGCCACCAGAGCCAGAGCCCCAGGCCAAAGCAGGTGCTGGTCGGCCGGGCCAAGGGGCTATGGGCAGATTGGTGTGTGTCTGGGCATGGGGCTGGCATCTGACAGTCCAGGGCGGGGGACCAAGGTCCGCCAGGCCCCTGTCCCACCATGTGCACTGACACACAGTCTTGCTGACTGACTGACAGTCCCCGCCCCAGAGATACCCACACCAAGTCCCTGGGTGCCCTGAGCTGCCCCTGAGGGTTGGTGGGTGCCTGCCTGGACACATGCCTCCGTAATGGAGGCCTCCATTAATCCCGTTGCCTATTGACAGCTGCACTCCTGACCCTCCTCCTCCTCCTCCGCCTCCTCCTCCTCCTCCTCTTCTTCCTCCTCCTCTTCCTCCTCTTCCTCCTGCTCTTCCTCCTCCTCCTCCTCCACCCCCTCCTCCTCTTCCTCATCCTCAGAGGGACTCACTCAGGGCCCTTGGCCTAGGCAAGCCAGGGCTGCTGCTCTGGCTTCTGCAGCTTCTATCCAGTAGTTTGGGGGGGTGTAGGAAACGGTTCCTGTCCGTCCCTGATTCCTGGGACCTTCCATGCCTCCAGCTGCCCCCACTCTCTAGTCCTGACCCCTCCTCAAGGATGCCCCCTTTCCCCTTACCCTCTGTCCCCCAGCTCCCAACTAACATCTACTGTGTTCCTCCCTGCGCTACTTTACTGCCACCCTGCTTCTGCCCTTCAGCCATGAGGGCCCAGGGACAGCCCAGCTGCCATCTCACCATCCAGCAGGGGGACCTGCCCTAACCCCCTGCACCACACCCACACACACACAGCCCTGCACACACTTCTGGGCTCCCCTGCCTTCAGCCTGCCTCTCAAACAGTCTCCTTCTGCCCCCTAGCCCCCTTACAGCCTCTGCCACGGACCCCCACAGACAACTGGGCATGAGCAGTGCAGACATGCAAACAGCTCACCTCGCCCCCACTCCAGTTGCTCCAAGGTTGTCAAGAGCCTTTTTTTCATGCTGTAGGGGAGGGAGTTGAGACAGTCCAATGTCCTGGGGAGTAAGACCTGCAAACAGTCCATCTACAATGTAACATTTGGGTCTCAGGCCGCCCAATCCCTAGTGCGCTGTGCAGACCTTTGACTGGCAAAAACACCCCATCTGAGCGTGAGATCTGGCTGGGCTAGTGGCTCTTTCTGTGGACTAAGAGACAGACAGACAGAGTTTTCAGGTTCAAAACCCATACTTGCCAGAAGATGGTCATTCACTTCGGTAAAAAAAAAAAAAAAAAAAAAAAAAAAAGGCTTTTTATTTTTTTTTCCCCTGCCTGGGTAACCTGTCTGCTGCCTGTTTCAAAGTGAAAAAAGGGAAAAATCTTTTTTGGAGGGAAAAGGACCAAAATGCAGGCAGGTGGACTCCGTGTAGGGTGCATGGGGAGTTGCTCCTGCCCTGGCACTAGAGCCCCAGCTGCTGTTCCAGGTGCTCTCTGATAACAGAGATCTCCGAGTGTCCTGTCATGACACTGTCATCAGGACTGACCCTCAGGATAATGAGGATTCAAAACGAGGCAGGTGATACTGTCTTCAAAAGCAAATCCAGGGAGGTTTGGCGGTATGTCAGAGGGTTAAGGGCTTGTGGCGCTCACGAATAGAGGGGACAGGTGGAGGGATTTGGGGTCTGGCCCCCAGACCGCCACCTGCAGGAGAGTCGCTTTACAGGGGGTGAAGCAGGTCTTTAGGAGCTCTATCTTTCTCTCCCACCCTGTATTTCCTCTGCTCTCTCCTTTTGTGTCTGTCAGATGCAAGGTCAGTAACAACAACAACAACAAAAACAATAACCACCACAGAGACCAAGCAACAAGGGCAGCGAAAGGGGAACAAATGGAGTGCAGGAGCTGTGGATTATTCCTGGCGTAGGCACTCAGCTGTGGCAATAACCCCTTGAGGCAATCAATCCATACATGAAGAAGTAATACAGGTAACAGAGACGTATATGTCCCTGTGTGTTTCCACTGAGTTAATGTAAATGCACTTTTATTTACTTCTTCATTTATTTATTACCTTGCCACGAGAATATCTTTTCATTGCTAAAAAAAAGGGTCCCATCAAGGGTACCAGGTGGTGCCACACCCAGTTAAGCACTCATGTTACAATGCAGGAGGACTGGGCTTCAACACCCTGGTTCCCACCTGCCAGGGGAAATCTTTACAAGTGGTGCGGAAGTGCTGCAGTTGTCTCTCTCTCTGTCTCAAACTCTCTCTACCTCCCTTCCCTCTCAATTCCTGTCTATTTATTCCAGTGAATAATCAAGAAAATAGAAAGTCAAAAAAGAAAAAGGAAAAGGAAATATTCCACGACTTCAAATGGGCTACTCAGGACAATGCTTTCCTTGTTAAGATCCGCACAGCATTCCATATGCAGAAAGGCAAAGACGCCATGTATTTTTTAACCCAGTTTTTATATTTATCTATTTATTTAGGTGCTTATTCATTTTTGTTATTGATGAATTAATGTTTTACATTTGACATTGACTAAGGATCTGACACCAGCGGTCTCCAGTACCCCTAGATGGTACTCTGCCTCTACAAAACCGATCCATTGACCTCTCCATCCATCCATCCACCCATACATCTATCCATCCATTCATCCATCCATTCATCCATCCATCCATCCATCTATCCATCCATCCATCCACCAGTCAACCAAGCTAAGTACAAAAGGAGATCTCTCCTTAATGGTGAGGAGAAACAACGATGCATAGGTAGGTTGCAAAGGCCCAGTTTGGCTGAATAGGGCAGAGGGGCTGAAGCAGGGAATGTGTTGGGGCGTGTGGGTTTGGGTGGGGTGAGCCGGAGACCCTGTGAGCTGGGTCACGTTAGGGGCAGGCAGGGGGTGGAAGGGGTTGCGAACAGCTGTCACTGGAGAACCATCACAAGTGCTGGAGCTGGTGAGCAGGGCACCTGGAAGAGAGGACAGACAAAGGAGAGAAGCAAAGTGCGGAGGAGAGGAGAGGGGAGAGGATGGTGAGGACAGGAGAGGACAGGAGAGGACAGGATTGGAGGGGACCTGAGAAACCTACCTGGACAAAGGCAGCATACAGACATCCAGGAAGGCAGGCAGGCATGCAGGCAGCTCTGGCCTGGGCTCCCTGGATCCCGGGCGCACCTCCACCTGTCTTCTCTTGGCTGCCAGCCCTGAGGTCCCTCGTCGGTCAGCACTTCCTATCCTTCCGTCCCTCTGTGCCAGGGCCCAGGCGTCTGGGCGCTGTTGCCTGACCTAGTGGCAGGGCAGTTGGGCTGCCCAGTGCCAGTGTGGCCAGCACAGATTGCCAGGGGCTAGGACATCACAAAGGGCTCCTGTGGTTGCTAGGCCACGGGGACACCGCCCATCCAGTTGACCAGCAGCCATGACCCCCACGCTGAACTTGACCTGAGGGGTGGTGGCCAGCCACCAGAGCCAGAGCCCCAGGCCAAAGCAGGTGCTGGTCGGCCGGGCCAAGGGGCTATGGGCAGATTGGTGTGTGTCTGGGCATGGGGCTGGCATCTGACAGTCCAGGGCGGGGGACCAAGGTCCGCCAGGCCCCTGTCCCACCATGTGCACTGACACACAGTCTTGCTGACTGACTGACAGTCCCCGCCCCAGAGATACCCACACCAAGTCCCTGGGTGCCCTGAGCTGCCCCTGAGGGTTGGTGGGTGCCTGCCTGGACACATGCCTCCGTAATGGAGGCCTCCATTAATCCCGTTGCCTATTGACAGCTGCCCTCCTGACCCTCCTCCTCCTTCTCCGCCTCCTCCTCCTCCTCCTCTTCTTCCTCCTCCTCTTCCTCCTCTTCCTCCTGCTCTTCCTCCTCCTCTTCCTCCACCCCCTCCTCCTCTTCCTCATCCTCAGAGGGACTCACTCAGGGCCCTTGGCCTAGGCAAGCCAGGGCTGCTGCTCTGGCTTCTGCAGCTTCTATCCAGTAGTTTGGGGGGGTGTAGGAATCGGTTCCTGTCAGTCCCTGATTCCTGGGACCTTCCATGCCTCCAGCTGCCCCCACTCTCTAGTCCTGACCCCTCCTCAAGGATGCCCCCTTTCCCCTTACCCTCTGTCCCCCAGCTCCCAACTAACATCTACTGTGTTCCTCCCTGCGCTACTTTACTGCCACCCTGCTTCTGCCCTTCAGCCATGAGGGCCCAGGGACAGCCCAGCTGCCATCTCACCATCCAGCAGGGGGACCTGCCCTAACCCCCTGCACCACACCCACACACACACAGCCCTGCACACACTTCTGGGCTCCCCTGCCTTCAGCCTGCCTCTCAAACAGTCTCCTTCTGCCCCCTAGCCCCCTTACAGCCTCTGCCACGGACCCCCACAGACAACTGGGCATGAGCAGTGCAGACATGCAAACAGCTCACCTCGCCCCCACTCCAGTTGCTCCAAGGTTGTCAAGAGCCTTTTTTTCATGCTGTAGGGGAGGGAGTTGAGACAGTCCAATGTCCTGGGGAGCAAGACCTGCAAACAGTCCATCTACAATGTAACATTTGGGTCTCAGGCCGCCCAATCCCTAGTGCGCTGTGCAGACCTTTGACTGGCAAAAACACCCCATCTGAGCGTGAGATCTGGCTGGGCTAGTGGCTCTTTCTGTGGACTAAGAGACAGACAGACAGAGTTTTCAGGTTCAAAACCTATACTTGCCAGAAGATGGTCATTCACTTCGGTAAAAAAAAAAAAAAAAAAAGGCTTTTTATTTTTTTTTCCCCTGCCTGGGTAACCTGTCTGCTGCCTGTTTCAAAGTGAAAAAAGGGAAAAATCTTTTTTGGAGGGAAAAGGACCAAAATGCAGGCAGGTGGACTCCGTGGAGGGTGCATGGGGAGTTTCTCCTGCCCTGGCACTAGAGCCCCAGCTGCTGTTCCAGGTGCTCTCTGATAACAGAGATCTCCGAGTGTCCTGTCATGACACTGTCATCAGGACTGACCCTCAGGATAATGAGGATTCAAAACGAGGCAGGTGATACTGTCTTCAAAAGCAAATCCAGGGAGGTTTGGCGGTATGTCAGAGGGTTAAGGGCTTGTGGCGCTCACGAATAGAGGGGACAGGTGGAGGGATTTGGGGTCTGGCCCCCAGACCGCCACCTGCAGGGGAGTCGCTTTACAGGGGGTGAAGCAGGTCTTTAGGAGCTCTATCTTTCTCTCCCACCCTGTATTTCCTCTGCTCTCTCCTTTTGTGTCTGTCAGATGCAAGGTCAGTAACAACAACAACAACAAAAACAATAACCACCACAGAGACCAAGCAACAAGGGCAGCGAAAGGGGAACAAATGGAGTGCAGGAGCTGTGGATTATTCCTGGCGTAGGCACTCAGCTGTGGCAATAACCCCTTGAGGCAATCAATCCATACATGAAGAAGTAATACAGGTAACAGAGACGTATATGTCCCTGTGTGTTTCCACTGAGTTAATGTAAATGCACTTTTATTTACTTCTTCATTTATTTATTACCTTGCCACGAGAATTTCTTTTCATTGCTAAAAAAAAGGGTCCCATCAAGGGTACCAGGTGGTGCCACACCCAGTTAAGCACTCATGTTACAATGCAGGAGGACTGGGCTTCAACACCCTGGTTCCCACCTGCCAGGGGAAATCTTTACAAGTGGTGCGGAAGTGCTGCAGTTGTCTCTCTCTCTGTCTCAAACTCTCTCTACCTCCCTTCCCTCTCAATTCCTGTCTATTTATTCCAGTGAATAATCAAGAAAATAGAAAGTCAAAAAAGAAAAAGGAAAAGGAAATATTCCACGACTTCAAATGGGCTACTCAGGACAATGCTTTCCTTGTTAAGATCCGCACAGCATTCCATATGCAGAAAGGCAAAGACGCCATGTATTTTTTAACCCAGTTTTTATATTTATCTATTTATTTAGGTGCTTATTCATTTTTGTTATTGATGAATTAATGTTTTACATTTGACATTGACTAAGGATCTGACACCAGCGGTCTCCAGTACCCCTAGATGGTACTCTGCCTCTACAAAACCGATCCATTGACCTCTCCATCCATCCATCCACCCATACATCTATCCATCCATTCATCCATCCATTCATCCATCCATCCATCCATCCATCCATCCATCCACCAGTCAACCAAGCTAAGTACAAAAGGAGATCTCTCCTTAATGGTGAGGAGAAACAACGATGCATAGGTAGGTTGCAAAGGCCCAGTTTGGCTGAATAGGGCAGAGGGGCTGAAGCAGGGAATGTGTTGGGGCGTGTGGGTTTGGGTGGGGTGAGCCGGAGACCCTGTGAGCTGGGTCACGTTAGGGGCAGGCAGGGGGTGGAAGGGGTTGCGAACAGCTGTCACTGGAGAACCATCACAAGTGCTGGAGCTGGTGAGCAGGGCACCTGGAAGAGAGGACAGACAAAGGAGAGAAGCAAAGTGCGGAGGAGAGGAGAGGGGAGAGGATGGTGAGGACAGGAGAGGACAGGAGAGGACAGGATTGGAGGGGACCTGAGAAACCTACCTGGACAAAGGCAGCATACAGACATCCAGGAAGGCAGGCAGGCATGCAGGCAGCTCTGGCCTGGGCTCCCTGGATCCCGGGCGCACCTCCACCTGTCTTCTCTTGGCTGCCAGCCCTGAGGTCCCTCGTCGGTCAGCTCTGTCTTCCCATCCTTCCGTCCCTCTGTGCCAGGGCCCAGGCGTCTGGGCGCTGTTGCCTGCCCTAGTGGCAGGGCAGTTGGGCTGCCCAGTGCCAGTGTGGCCAGCACAGATTGCCAGGGGCTAGGACATCACAGAGGGCTCCTGTGGTTGCTAGGCCACGGGGACCCCGCCCATCCAGTTGACCAGCAGCCATGACCCCCACGCTGAACTTGACCTGAGGGGTGGTGGCCAGCCACCAGAGCCAGAGCCCCAGGCCAAAGCAGGTGCTGGTCGGCCGGGCCAAGGGGCTATGGGCAGATTGGTGTGTGTCTGGGCATGGGGCTGGCATCTGACAGTCCAGGGCGGGGGACCAAGGTCCGCCAGGCCCCTGTCCCACCATGTGCACTGACACACAGTCTTGCTGACTGACTGACAGTCCCCGCCCCAGAGATACCCACACCAAGTCCCTGGGTGCCCTGAGCTGCCCCTGAGGGTTGGTGGGTGCCTGCCTGGACACATGCCTCCGTAATGGAGGCCTCCATTAATCCCGTTGCCTATTGACAGCTGCACTCCTGACCCTCCTCCTCCTCCTCCGCCTCCTCCTCCTCCTCCTCTTCTTCCTCCTCCTCTTCCTCCTCTTCCTCCTGCTCTTCCTCCTCCTCCTCCTCCACCCCCTCCTCCTCTTCCTCATCCTCAGAGGGACTCACTCAGGGCCCTTGGCCTAGGCAAGCCAGGGCTGCTGCTCTGGCTTCTGCAGCTTCTATCCAGTAGTTTGGGGGGGTGTAGGAATCGGTTCCTGTCCGTCCCTGATTCCTGGGACCTTCCATGCCTCCAGCTGCCCCCACTCTCTAGTCCTGACCCCTCCTCAAGGATGCCCCCTTTCCCCTTACCCTCTGTCCCCCAGCTCCCAACTAACATCTACTGTGTTCCTCCCTGCGCTACTTTACTGCCACCCTGCTTCTGCCCTTCAGCCATGAGGGCCCAGGGACAGCCCAGCTGCCATCTCACCATCCAGCAGGGGGACCTGCCCTAACCCCCTGCACCACACCCACACACACACAGCCCTGCACACACTTCTGGGCTCCCCTGCCTTCAGCCTGCCTCTCAAACAGTCTCCTTCTGCCCCCTAGCCCCCTTACAGCCTCTGCCACGGACCCCCACAGACAACTGGGCATGAGCAGTGCAGACATGCAAACAGCTCACCTCGCCCCCACTCCAGTTGCTCCAAGGTTGTCAAGAGCCTTTTTTTCATGCTGTAGGGGAGGGAGTTGAGACAGTCCAATGTCCTGGGGAGTAAGACCTGCAAACAGTCCATCTACAATGTAACATTTGGGTCTCAGGCCGCCCAATCCCTAGTGCGCTGTGCAGACCTTTGACTGGCAAAAACACCCCATCTGAGCGTGAGATCTGGCTGGGCTAGTGGCTCTTTCTGTGGACTAAGAGACAGACAGACAGAGTTTTCAGGTTCAAAACCCATACTTGCCAGAAGATGGTCATTCACTTCGGTAAAAAAAAAAAAAAAAAAAAAAAAAAAAAGGCTTTTTATTTTTTTTTCCCCTGCCTGGGTAACCTGTCTGCTGCCTGTTTCAAAGTGAAAAAAGGGAAAAATCTTTTTTGGAGGGAAAAGGACCAAAATGCAGGCAGGTGGACTCCGTGTAGGGTGCATGGGGAGTTGCTCCTGCCCTGGCACTAGAGCCCCAGCTGCTGTTCCAGGTGCTCTCTGATAACAGAGATCTCCGAGTGTCCTGTCATGACACTGTCATCAGGACTGACCCTCAGGATAATGAGGATTCAAAACGAGGCAGGTGATACTGTCTTCAAAAGCAAATCCAGGGAGGTTTGGCGGTATGTCAGAGGGTTAAGGGCTTGTGGCGCTCACGAATAGAGGGGACAGGTGGAGGGATTTGGGGTCTGGCCCCCAGACCGCCACCTGCAGGAGAGTCGCTTTACAGGGGGTGAAGCAGGTCTTTAGGAGCTCTATCTTTCTCTCCCACCCTGTATTTCCTCTGCTCTCTCCTTTTGTGTCTGTCAGATGCAAGGTCAGTAACAACAACAACAACAAAAACAATAACCACCACAGAGACCAAGCAACAAGGGCAGCGAAAGGGGAACAAATGGAGTGCAGGAGCTGTGGATTATTCCTGGCGTAGGCACTCAGCTGTGGCAATAACCCCTTGAGGCAATCAATCCATACATGAAGAAGTAATACAGGTAACAGAGACGTATATGTCCCTGTGTGTTTCCACTGAGTTAATGTAAATGCACTTTTATTTACTTCTTCATTTATTTATTACCTTGCCACGAGAATATCTTTTCATTGCTAAAAAAAAGGGTCCCATCAAGGGTACCAGGTGGTGCCACACCCAGTTAAGCACTCATGTTACAATGCAGGAGGACTGGGCTTCAACACCCTGGTTCCCACCTGCCAGGGGAAATCTTTACAAGTGGTGCGGAAGTGCTGCAGTTGTCTCTCTCTCTGTCTCAAACTCTCTCTACCTCCCTTCCCTCTCAATTCCTGTCTATTTATTCCAGTGAATAATCAAGAAAATAGAAAGTCAAAAAAGAAAAAGGAAAAGGAAATATTCCACGACTTCAAATGGGCTACTCAGGACAATGCTTTCCTTGTTAAGATCCGCACAGCATTCCATATGCAGAAAGGCAAAGACGCCATGTATTTTTTAACCCAGTTTTTATATTTATCTATTTATTTAGGTGCTTATTCATTTTTGTTATTGATGAATTAATGTTTTACATTTGACATTGACTAAGGATCTGACACCAGCGGTCTCCAGTACCCCTAGATGGTACTCTGCCTCTACAAAACCGATCCATTGACCTCTCCATCCATCCATCCACCCATACATCTATCCATCCATTCATCCATCCATTCATCCATCCATCCATCCATCTATCCATCCATCCATCCACCAGTCAACCAAGCTAAGTACAAAAGGAGATCTCTCCTTAATGGTGAGGAGAAACAACGATGCATAGGTAGGTTGCAAAGGCCCAGTTTGGCTGAATAGGGCAGAGGGGCTGAAGCAGGGAATGTGTTGGGGCGTGTGGGTTTGGGTGGGGTGAGCCGGAGACCCTGTGAGCTGGGTCACGTTAGGGGCAGGCAGGGGGTGGAAGGGGTTGCGAACAGCTGTCACTGGAGAACCATCACAAGTGCTGGAGCTGGTGAGCAGGGCACCTGGAAGAGAGGACAGACAAAGGAGAGAAGCAAAGTGCGGAGGAGAGGAGAGGGGAGAGGATGGTGAGGACAGGAGAGGACAGGAGAGGACAGGATTGGAGGGGACCTGAGAAACCTACCTGGACAAAGGCAGCATACAGACATCCAGGAAGGCAGGCAGGCATGCAGGCAGCTCTGGCCTGGGCTCCCTGGATCCCGGGCGCACCTCCACCTGTCTTCTCTTGGCTGCCAGCCCTGAGGTCCCTCGTCGGTCAGCACTTCCTATCCTTCCGTCCCTCTGTGCCAGGGCCCAGGCGTCTGGGCGCTGTTGCCTGACCTAGTGGCAGGGCAGTTGGGCTGCCCAGTGCCAGTGTGGCCAGCACAGATTGCCAGGGGCTAGGACATCACAAAGGGCTCCTGTGGTTGCTAGGCCACGGGGACACCGCCCATCCAGTTGACCAGCAGCCATGACCCCCACGCTGAACTTGACCTGAGGGGTGGTGGCCAGCCACCAGAGCCAGAGCCCCAGGCCAAAGCAGGTGCTGGTCGGCCGGGCCAAGGGGCTATGGGCAGATTGGTGTGTGTCTGGGCATGGGGCTGGCATCTGACAGTCCAGGGCGGGGGACCAAGGTCCGCCAGGCCCCTGTCCCACCATGTGCACTGACACACAGTCTTGCTGACTGACTGACAGTCCCCGCCCCAGAGATACCCACACCAAGTCCCTGGGTGCCCTGAGCTGCCCCTGAGGGTTGGTGGGTGCCTGCCTGGACACATGCCTCCGTAATGGAGGCCTCCATTAATCCCGTTGCCTATTGACAGCTGCCCTCCTGACCCTCCTCCTCCTTCTCCGCCTCCTCCTCCTCCTCCTCTTCTTCCTCCTCCTCTTCCTCCTCTTCCTCCTGCTCTTCCTCCTCCTCTTCCTCCACCCCCTCCTCCTCTTCCTCATCCTCAGAGGGACTCACTCAGGGCCCTTGGCCTAGGCAAGCCAGGGCTGCTGCTCTGGCTTCTGCAGCTTCTATCCAGTAGTTTGGGGGGGTGTAGGAATCGGTTCCTGTCAGTCCCTGATTCCTGGGACCTTCCATGCCTCCAGCTGCCCCCACTCTCTAGTCCTGACCCCTCCTCAAGGATGCCCCCTTTCCCCTTACCCTCTGTCCCCCAGCTCCCAACTAACATCTACTGTGTTCCTCCCTGCGCTACTTTACTGCCACCCTGCTTCTGCCCTTCAGCCATGAGGGCCCAGGGACAGCCCAGCTGCCATCTCACCATCCAGCAGGGGGACCTGCCCTAACCCCCTGCACCACACCCACACACACACAGCCCTGCACACACTTCTGGGCTCCCCTGCCTTCAGCCTGCCTCTCAAACAGTCTCCTTCTGCCCCCTAGCCCCCTTACAGCCTCTGCCACGGACCCCCACAGACAACTGGGCATGAGCAGTGCAGACATGCAAACAGCTCACCTCGCCCCCACTCCAGTTGCTCCAAGGTTGTCAAGTGCCTTTTTTTCATGCTGTAGGGGAGGGAGTTGAGACAGTCCAATGTCCTGGGGAGCAAGACCTGCAAACAGTCCATCTACAATGTAACATTTGGGTCTCAGGCCGCCCAATCCCTAGTGCGCTGTGCAGACCTTTGACTGGCAAAAACACCCCATCTGAGCGTGAGATCTGGCTGGGCTAGTGGCTCTTTCTGTGGACTAAGAGACAGACAGACAGAGTTTTCAGGTTCAAAACCTATACTTGCCAGAAGATGGTCATTCACTTCGGTAAAAAAAAAAAAAAAAAAAGGCTTTTTATTTTTTTTTCCCCTGCCTGGGTAACCTGTCTGCTGCCTGTTTCAAAGTGAAAAAAGGGAAAAATCTTTTTTGGAGGGAAAAGGACCAAAATGCAGGCAGGTGGACTCCGTGGAGGGTGCATGGGGAGTTTCTCCTGCCATGGCACTAGAGCCCCAGCTGCTGTTCCAGGTGCTCTCTGATAACAGAGATCTCCGAGTGTCCTGTCATGACACTGTCATCAGGACTGACCCTCAGGATAATGAGGATTCAAAACGAGGCAGGTGATACTGTCTTCAAAAGCAAATCCAGGGAGGTTTGGCGGTATGTCAGAGGGTTAAGGGCTTGTGGCGCTCACGAATAGAGGGGACAGGTGGAGGGATTTGGGGTCTGGCCCCCAGACCGCCACCTGCAGGGGAGTCGCTTTACAGGGGGTGAAGCAGGTCTTTAGGAGCTCTATCTTTCTCTCCCACCCTGTATTTCCTCTGCTCTCTCCTTTTGTGTCTGTCAGATGCAAGGTCAGTAACAACAACAACAACAAAAACAATAACCACCACAGAGACCAAGCAACAAGGGCAGCGAAAGGGGAACAAATGGAGTGCAGGAGCTGTGGATTATTCCTGGCGTAGGCACTCAGCTGTGGCAATAACCCCTTGAGGCAATCAATCCATACATGAAGAAGTAATACAGGTAACAGAGACGTATATGTCCCTGTGTGTTTCCACTGAGTTAATGTAAATGCACTTTTATTTACTTCTTCATTTATTTATTACCTTGCCACGAGAATTTCTTTTCATTGCTAAAAAAAAGGGTCCCATCAAGGGTACCAGGTGGTGCCACACCCAGTTAAGCACTCATGTTACAATGCAGGAGGACTGGGCTTCAACACCCTGGTTCCCACCTGCCAGGGGAAATCTTTACAAGTGGTGCGGAAGTGCTGCAGTTGTCTCTCTCTCTGTCTCAAACTCTCTCTACCTCCCTTCCCTCTCAATTCCTGTCTATTTATTCCAGTGAATAATCAAGAAAATAGAAAGTCAAAAAAGAAAAAGGAAAAGGAAATATTCCACGACTTCAAATGGGCTACTCAGGACAATGCTTTCCTTGTTAAGATCCGCACAGCATTCCATATGCAGAAAGGCAAAGACGCCATGTATTTTTTAACCCAGTTTTTATATTTATCTATTTATTTAGGTGCTTATTCATTTTTGTTATTGATGAATTAATGTTTTACATTTGACATTGACTAAGGATCTGACACCAGCGGTCTCCAGTACCCCTAGATGGTACTCTGCCTCTACAAAACCGATCCATTGACCTCTCCATCCATCCATCCACCCATACATCTATCCATCCATTCATCCATCCATTCATCCATCCATCCATCCATCCATCCATCCATCCACCAGTCAACCAAGCTAAGTACAAAAGGAGATCTCTCCTTAATGGTGAGGAGAAACAACGATGCATAGGTAGGTTGCAAAGGCCCAGTTTGGCTGAATAGGGCAGAGGGGCTGAAGCAGGGAATGTGTTGGGGCGTGTGGGTTTGGGTGGGGTGAGCCGGAGACCCTGTGAGCTGGGTCACGTTAGGGGCAGGCAGGGGGTGGAAGGGGTTGCGAACAGCTGTCACTGGAGAACCATCACAAGTGCTGGAGCTGGTGAGCAGGGCACCTGGAAGAGAGGACAGACAAAGGAGAGAAGCAAAGTGCGGAGGAGAGGAGAGGGGAGAGGATGGTGAGGACAGGAGAGGACAGGAGAGGACAGGATTGGAGGGGACCTGAGAAACCTACCTGGACAAAGGCAGCATACAGACATCCAGGAAGGCAGGCAGGCATGCAGGCAGCTCTGGCCTGGGCTCCCTGGATCCCGGGCGCACCTCCACCTGTCTTCTCTTGGCTGCCAGCCCTGAGGTCCCTCGTCGGTCAGCTCTGTCTTCCCATCCTTCCGTCCCTCTGTGCCAGGGCCCAGGCGTCTGGGCGCTGTTGCCTGCCCTAGTGGCAGGGCAGTTGGGCTGCCCAGTGCCAGTGTGGCCAGCACAGATTGCCAGGGGCTAGGACATCACAGAGGGCTCCTGTGGTTGCTAGGCCACGGGGACCCCGCCCATCCAGTTGACCAGCAGCCATGACCCCCACGCTGAACTTGACCTGAGGGGTGGTGGCCAGCCACCAGAGCCAGAGCCCCAGGCCAAAGCAGGTGCTGGTCGGCCGGGCCAAGGGGCTATGGGCAGATTGGTGTGTGTCTGGGCATGGGGCTGGCATCTGACAGTCCAGGGCGGGGGACCAAGGTCCGCCAGGCCCCTGTCCCACCATGTGCACTGACACACAGTCTTGCTGACTGACTGACAGTCCCCGCCCCAGAGATACCCACACCAAGTCCCTGGGTGCCCTGAGCTGCCCCTGAGGGTTGGTGGGTGCCTGCCTGGACACATGCCTCCGTAATGGAGGCCTCCATTAATCCCGTTGCCTATTGACAGCTGCACTCCTGACCCTCCTCCTCCTCCTCCGCCTCCTCCTCCTCCTCCTCTTCTTCCTCCTCCTCTTCCTCCTCTTCCTCCTGCTCTTCCTCCTCCTCCTCCTCCACCCCCTCCTCCTCTTCCTCATCCTCAGAGGGACTCACTCAGGGCCCTTGGCCTAGGCAAGCCAGGGCTGCTGCTCTGGCTTCTGCAGCTTCTATCCAGTAGTTTGGGGGGGTGTAGGAATCGGTTCCTGTCCGTCCCTGATTCCTGGGACCTTCCATGCCTCCAGCTGCCCCCACTCTCTAGTCCTGACCCCTCCTCAAGGATGCCCCCTTTCCCCTTACCCTCTGTCCCCCAGCTCCCAACTAACATCTACTGTGTTCCTCCCTGCGCTACTTTACTGCCACCCTGCTTCTGCCCTTCAGCCATGAGGGCCCAGGGACAGCCCAGCTGCCATCTCACCATCCAGCAGGGGGACCTGCCCTAACCCCCTGCACCACACCCACACACACACAGCCCTGCACACACTTCTGGGCTCCCCTGCCTTCAGCCTGCCTCTCAAACAGTCTCCTTCTGCCCCCTAGCCCCCTTACAGCCTCTGCCACGGACCCCCACAGACAACTGGGCATGAGCAGTGCAGACATGCAAACAGCTCACCTCGCCCCCACTCCAGTTGCTCCAAGGTTGTCAAGAGCCTTTTTTTCATGCTGTAGGGGAGGGAGTTGAGACAGTCCAATGTCCTGGGGAGTAAGACCTGCAAACAGTCCATCTACAATGTAACATTTGGGTCTCAGGCCGCCCAATCCCTAGTGCGCTGTGCAGACCTTTGACTGGCAAAAACACCCCATCTGAGCGTGAGATCTGGCTGGGCTAGTGGCTCTTTCTGTGGACTAAGAGACAGACAGACAGAGTTTTCAGGTTCAAAACCCATACTTGCCAGAAGATGGTCATTCACTTCGGTAAAAAAAAAAAAAAAAAAAAAAAAAAAAAGGCTTTTTATTTTTTTTTCCCCTGCCTGGGTAACCTGTCTGCTGCCTGTTTCAAAGTGAAAAAAGGGAAAAATCTTTTTTGGAGGGAAAAGGACCAAAATGCAGGCAGGTGGACTCCGTGTAGGGTGCATGGGGAGTTGCTCCTGCCCTGGCACTAGAGCCCCAGCTGCTGTTCCAGGTGCTCTCTGATAACAGAGATCTCCGAGTGTCCTGTCATGACACTGTCATCAGGACTGACCCTCAGGATAATGAGGATTCAAAACGAGGCAGGTGATACTGTCTTCAAAAGCAAATCCAGGGAGGTTTGGCGGTATGTCAGAGGGTTAAGGGCTTGTGGCGCTCACGAATAGAGGGGACAGGTGGAGGGATTTGGGGTCTGGCCCCCAGACCGCCACCTGCAGGAGAGTCGCTTTACAGGGGGTGAAGCAGGTCTTTAGGAGCTCTATCTTTCTCTCCCACCCTGTATTTCCTCTGCTCTCTCCTTTTGTGTCTGTCAGATGCAAGGTCAGTAACAACAACAACAACAAAAACAATAACCACCACAGAGACCAAGCAACAAGGGCAGCGAAAGGGGAACAAATGGAGTGCAGGAGCTGTGGATTATTCCTGGCGTAGGCACTCAGCTGTGGCAATAACCCCTTGAGGCAATCAATCCATACATGAAGAAGTAATACAGGTAACAGAGACGTATATGTCCCTGTGTGTTTCCACTGAGTTAATGTAAATGCACTTTTATTTACTTCTTCATTTATTTATTACCTTGCCACGAGAATATCTTTTCATTGCTAAAAAAAAGGGTCCCATCAAGGGTACCAGGTGGTGCCACACCCAGTTAAGCACTCATGTTACAATGCAGGAGGACTGGGCTTCAACACCCTGGTTCCCACCTGCCAGGGGAAATCTTTACAAGTGGTGCGGAAGTGCTGCAGTTGTCTCTCTCTCTGTCTCAAACTCTCTCTACCTCCCTTCCCTCTCAATTCCTGTCTATTTATTCCAGTGAATAATCAAGAAAATAGAAAGTCAAAAAAGAAAAAGGAAAAGGAAATATTCCACGACTTCAAATGGGCTACTCAGGACAATGCTTTCCTTGTTAAGATCCGCACAGCATTCCATATGCAGAAAGGCAAAGACGCCATGTATTTTTTAACCCAGTTTTTATATTTATCTATTTATTTAGGTGCTTATTCATTTTTGTTATTGATGAATTAATGTTTTACATTTGACATTGACTAAGGATCTGACACCAGCGGTCTCCAGTACCCCTAGATGGTACTCTGCCTCTACAAAACCGATCCATTGACCTCTCCATCCATCCATCCACCCATACATCTATCCATCCATTCATCCATCCATTCATCCATCCATTCATCCATCCATCCATCCATCCATCCATCCACCAGTCAACCAAGCTAAGTACAAAAGGAGATCTCTCCTTAATGGTGAGGAGAAACAACGATGCATAGGTAGGTTGCAAAGGCCCAGTTTGGCTGAATAGGGCAGAGGGGCTGAAGCAGGGAATGTGTTGGGGCGTGTGGGTTTGGGTGGGGTGAGCCGGAGACCCTGTGAGCTGGGTCACGTTAGGGGCAGGCAGGGGGTGGAAGGGGTTGCGAACAGCTGTCACTGGAGAACCATCACAAATGCTGGAGCTGGTGAGCAGGGCACCTGGAAGAGAGGACAGACAAAGGAGAGAAGCAAAGTGCGGAGGAGAGGAGAGGGGAGAGGATGGTGAGGACAGGAGAGGACAGGAGAGGACAGGATTGGAGGGGACCTGAGAAACCTACCTGGACAAAGGCAGCATACAGACATCCAGGAAGGCAGGCAGGCATGCAGGCAGCTCTGGCCTGGGCTCCCTGGATCCCGGGCGCACCTCCACCTGTCTTCTCTTGGCTGCCAGCCCTGAGGTCCCTCGTCGGTCAGCTCTGTCTTCCCATCCTTCCGTCCCTCTGTGCCAGGGCCCAGGCGTCTGGGCGCTGTTGCCTGCCCTAGTGGCAGGGCAGTTGGGCTGCCCAGTGCCAGTGTGGCCAGCACAGATTGCCAGGGGCTAGGACATCACAGAGGGCTCCTGTGGTTGCTAGGCCACGGGGACCCCGCCCATCCAGTTGACCAGCAGCCATGACCCCCACGCTGAACTTGACCTGAGGGGTGGTGGCCAGCCACCAGAGCCAGAGCCCCAGGACAAAGCAGGTGCTGGTCGGCCGGGCCAAGGGGCTATGGGCAGATTGGTGTGTGTCTGGGCATGGGGCTGGCATCTGACAGTCCAGGGCGGGGGACCAAGGTCCGCCAGGCCCCTGTCCCACCATGTGCACTGACACACAGTCTTGCTGACTGACTGACAGTCCCCGCCCCAGAGATACCCACACCAAGTCCCTGGGTGCCCTGAGCTGCCCCTGAGGGTTGGTGGGTGCCTGCCTGGACACATGCCTCCGTAATGGAGGCCTCCATTAATCCCGTTGCCTATTGACAGCTGCCCTCCTGGTCCTCCTCCTCCTCCTCCGCCTCCTCCTCCTCCTCTTCTTCCTCCTCCTCTTCCTCCTCTTCCTCCTGCTCTTCCTCCTCCTCCTCCTCCACCCCCTCCTCCTCTTCCTCATCCTCAGAGGGACTCACTCAGGGCCCTTGGCCTAGGCAAGCCAGGGCTGCTGCTCTGGCTTCTGCAGCTTCTATCCAGTAGTTTGGGGGGGTGTAGGAATCGGTTCCTGTCCGTCCCTGATTCCTGGGACCTTCCATGCCTCCAGCTGCCCCCACTCTCTAGTCCTGACCCCTCCTCAAGGATGCCCCCTTTCCCCTTACCCTCTGTCCCCCAGCTCCCAACTATCATCTACTGTGTTCCTCCCTGCGCTACTTTACTGCCACCCTGCTTCTGCCCTTCAGCCATGAGGGCCCAGGGACAGCCCAGCTGCCATCTCACCATCCAGCAGGGGGACCTGCCCTAACCCCCTGCACCACACCCACACACACACAGCCCTGCACACACTTCTGGGCTCCCCTGCCTTCAGCCTGCCTCTCAAACAGTCTCCTTCTGCCCCCTAGCCCCCTTACAGCCTCTGCCACGGACCCCCACAGACAACTGGGCATGAGCAGTGCAAACATGCAAACAGCTCACCTCGCCCCCACTCCAGTTGCTCCAAGGTTGTCAAGAGCCTTTTTTTCATGCTGTAGGGGAGGGAGTTGAGACAGTCCAATGTCCTGGGGAGTGAGACCTGCAAACAGTCCATCTACAATGTAACATTTGGGTCTCAGGCCGCCCAATCCCTAGTGCGCTGTGCAGACCTTTGACTGGCAAAAACACCCCATCTGAGCGTGAGATCTGGCTGGGCTAGTGGCTCTTTCTGTGGACTAAGAGACAGACAGACAGAGTTTTCAGGTTCAAAACCTATACTTGCCAGAAGATGGTCATTCACTTCGGTAAAAAAAAAAAAAAAAAAAAAAAAAGGCTTTTTATTTTTTTTTCCCCTGCCTGGGTAACCTGTCTGCTGCCTGTTTCAAAGTGAAAAAAGGGAAAAATCTTTTTTGGAGGGAAAAGGACCAAAATGCAGGCAGGTGGACTCCCTGGAGGGTGCATGGGGAGTTGCTCCTGCCATGGCACTAGAGCCCCAGCTGCTGTTCCAGGTGCTCTCTGATAACAGAGATCTCCGAGTGTCCTGTCATGACACTGTCATCAGGACTGACCCTCAGGATAATGAGGATTCAAAACGAGGCAGGTGATACTGTCTTCAAAAGCAAATCCAGGGAGGTTTGGCGGTATGTCAGAGGGTTAAGGGCTTGTGGCGCTCACGAATAGAGGGGACAGGTGGAGGGATTTGGGGTCTGGCCCCCAGACCGCCACCTGCAGGGGAGTCGCTTTACAGGGGGTGAAGCAGGTCTTTAGGAGCTCTATCTTTCTCTCCCACCCTGTATTTCCTCTGCTCTCTCCTTTTGTGTCTGTCAGATGCAAGGTCAGTAACAACAACAACAACAAAAACAATAACCACCACAGTGACCAAGCAACAAGGGCAGCGAAAGGGGAACAAATGGAGTGCAGGAGCTGTGGATTATTCCTGGCGTAGGCACTCAGCTGTGGCAATAACCCCTTGAGGCAATCAATCCATACATGAAGAAGTAATACAGGTAACAGAGACGTATATGTCCCTGTGTGTTTCCACTGAGTTAATGTAAATGCACTTTTATTTACTTCTTCATTTATTTATTACCTTGCCACGAGAATTTCTTTTCATTGCTAAAAAAAAAGGGTCCCATCAAGGGTACCAGGTGGTGCCACACCCAGTTAAGCACTCATGTTACAATGCAGGAGGACTGGGCTTCAACACCCTGGTTCCCACCTGCCAGGGGAAATCTTTACAAGTGGTGCGGAAGTGCTGCAGTTGTCTCTCTCTCTGTCTCAAACTCTCTCTACCTCCCTTCCCTCTCAATTCCTGTCTATTTATTCCAGTGAATAATCAAGAAAATAGAAAGTCAAAAAAGAAAAAGGAAAAGGAAATATTCCACGACTTCAAATGGGCTACTCAGGACAATGCTTTCCTTGTTAAGATCCGCACAGCATTCCATATGCAGAAAGGCAAAGACGCCATGTATTTTTTAACCTAGTTTTTATATTTATCTATTTATTTAGGTGCTTATTCATTTTTGTTATTGATGAATTAATGTTTTACATTTGACATTGACTAAGGATCTGACACCAGTGGTCTCCAGTACCCCTAGATGGTACTCTGCCTCTACAAAACTGATCCATTGACCTCTCCATCCATCCATCCACCCATACATCTATCCATCCATTCATCCATCCATTCATACATCCATCCATCTATCCATCCATCCATCCATCCATCCATCCACCAGTCAACCAAGCTAAGTACAAAAGGAGATCTCTCCTTAATGGTGAGGAGAAACAACGATGCATAGGTAGGTTGCAAAGGCCCAGTTTGGCTGAATAGGGCAGAGGGGCTGAAGCAGGGAATGTGTTGGGGCGTGTGGGTTTGGGTGGGGTGAGCCGGAGACCCTGTGAGCTGGGTCACGTTAGGGGCAGGCAGGGGGTGGAAGGGGTTGCGAACAGCTGTCACTGGAGAACCATCACAAGTGCTGGAGCTGGTGAGCAGGGCACCTGGAAGAGAGGACAGACAAAGGAGAGAAGCAAAGTGCGGAGGAGAGGAGAGGGGAGAGGATGGTGAGGACAGGAGAGGACAGGAGAGGACAGGATTGGAGGGGACCTGAGAAACCTACCTGGACAAAGGCAGCATACAGACATCCAGGAAGGCAGGCAGGCATGCAGGCAGCTCTGGCCTGGGCTCCCTGGATCCCGGGCGCACCTCCACCTGTCTTCTCTTGGCTGCCAGCCCTGAGGTCCCTCGTCGGTCAGCTCTGTCTTCCCATCCTTCCGTCCCTCTGTGCCAGGGCCCAGGCGTCTGGGCGCTGTTGCCTGCCCTAGTGGCAGGGCAGTTGGGCTGCCCAGTGCCAGTGTGGCCAGCACAGATTGCCAGGGGCTAGGACATCACAGAGGGCTCCTGTGGTTGCTAGGCCACGGGGACCCCGCCCATCCAGTTGACCAGCAGCCATGACCCCCACGCTGAACTTGACCTGAGGGGTGGTGGCCAGCCACCAGAGCCAGAGCCCCAGGCCAAAGCAGGTGCTGGTCGGCCGGGCCAAGGGGCTATGGGCAGATTGGTGTGTGTCTGGGCATGGGGCTGGCATCTGACAGTCCAGGGCGGGGGACCAAGGTCCGCCAGGCCCCTGTCCCACCATGTGCACTGACACACAGTCTTGCTGACTGACTGACAGTCCCCGCCCCAGAGATACCCACACCAAGTCCCTGGGTGCCCTGAGCTGCCCCTGAGGGTTGGTGGGTGCCTGCCTGGACACATGCCTCCGTAATGGAGGCCTCCATTAATCCCGTTGCCTATTGACAGCTGCCCTCCTGACCCTCCTCCTCCTCCTCCGCCTCCTCCTCCTCCTCCTCTTCTTCCTCCTCCTCTTCCTCCTCTTCCTCCTGCTCTTCCTCCTCCTCCTCCTCCACCCCCTCCTCCTCTTCCTCATCCTCAGAGGGACTCACTCAGGGCCCTTGGCCTAGGCAAGCCAGGGCTGCTGCTCTGGCTTCTGCAGCTTCTATCCAGTAGTTTGGGGGGGTGTAGGAATCGGTTCCTGTCCGTCCCTGATTCCTGGGACCTTCCATGCCTCCAGCTGCCCCCACTCTCTAGTCCTGACCCCTCCTCAAGGATGCCCCCTTTCCCCTTACCCTCTGTCCCCCAGCTCCCAACTAACATCTACTGTGTTCCTCCCTGCGCTACTTTACTGCCACCCTGCTTCTGCCCTTCAGCCATGAGGGCCCAGGGACAGCCCAGCTGCCATCTCACCATCCAGCAGGGGGACCTGCCCTAACCCCCTGCACCACACCCACACACACACAGCCCTGCACACACTTCTGGGCTCCCCTGCCTTCAGCCTGCCTCTCAAACAGTCTCCTTCTGCCCCCTAGCCCCCTTACAGCCTCTGCCACGGACCCCCACAGACAACTGGGCATGAGCAGTGCAGACATGCAAACAGCTCACCTCGCCCCCACTCCAGTTGCTCCAAGGTTGTCAAGAGCCTTTTTTTCATGCTGTAGGGGAGGGAGTTGAGACAGTCCAATATCCTGGGGAGCAAGACCTGCAAACAGTCCATCTACAATGTAACATTTGGGTCTCAGGCCGCCCAATCCCTAGTGCGCTGTGCAGACCTTTGACTGGCAAAAACACCCCATCTGAGCGTGAGATCTGGCTGGGCTAGTGGCTCTTTCTGTGGACTAAGAGACAGACAGACAGAGTTTTCAGGTTCAAAACCTATACTTGCCAGAAGATGGTCATTCACTTCGGTAAAAAAAAAAAAAAAAAAAAAAAAAAAAAAAGGCTTTTTATTTTTTTTTCCCCTGCATGGGTAACCTGTCTGCTGCCTGTTTCAAAGTGAAAAAAGGTAAAAATCTTTTTTGGAGGGAAAAGGACCAAAATGCAGGCAGGTGGACTCCGTGGAGGGTGCATGGGGAGTTTCTCCTGCCCTGGCACTAGAGCCCCAGCTGCTGTTCCAGGTGCTCTCTGATAACAGAGATCTCCGAGTGTCCTGTCATGACACTGTCATCAGGACTGACCCTCAGGATAATGAGGATTCAAAACGAGGCAGGTGATACTGTCTTCAAAAGCAAATCCAGGGAGGTTTGGCGGTATGTCAGAGGGTTAAGGGCTTGTGGCGCTCACGAATAGAGGGGACAGGTGGAGGGATTTGGGGTCTGGCCCCCAGACCGCCACCTGCAGGGGAGTCGCTTTACAGGGGGTGAAGCAGGTCTTTAGGAGCTCTATCTTTCTCTCCCACCCTGTATTTCCTCTGCTCTCTCCTTTTGTGTCTGTCAGATGCAAGGTCAGTAACAACAACAACAACAAAAACAATAACCACCACAGAGACCAAGCAACAAGGGCAGCGAAAGGGGAACAAATGGAGTGCAGGAGCTGTGGATTATTCCTGGCGTAGGCACTCAGCTGTGGCAATAACCCCTTGAGGCAATCAATCCATACATGAAGAAGTAATACAGGTAACAGAGACGTATATGTCCCTGTGTGTTTCCACTGAGTTAATGTAAATGCACTTTTATTGACTTCTTCATTTATTTATTACCTTGCCACGAGAATTTCTTTTCATTGCTAAAAAAAAGGGTCCCATCAAGGGTACCAGGTGGTGCCACACCCAGTTAAGCACTCATGTTACAATGCAGGAGGACTGGGCTTCAACACCCTGGTTCCCACCTGCCAGGGGAAATCTTTACAAGTGGTGCGGAAGTGCTGCAGTTGTCTCTCTCTCTGTCTCAAACTCTCTCTACCTCCCTTCCCTCTCAATTCCTGTCTATTTATTCCAGTGAATAATCAAGAAAATAGAAAGTCAAAAAAGAAAAAGGAAAAGGAAATATTCCACGACTTCAAATGGGCTACTCAGGACAATGCTTTCCTTGTTAAGATCCGCACAGCATTCCATATGCAGAAAGGCAAAGACGCCATGTATTTTTTAACCCAGTTTTTATATTTATCTATTTATTTAGGTGCTTATTCATTTTTGTTATTGATGAATTAATGTTTTACATTTGACATTGACTAAGGATCTGACACCAGCGGTCTCCAGTACCCCTAGATGGTACTCTGCCTCTACAAAACCGATCCATTGACCTCTCCATCCATCCATCCACCCATACATCTATCCATCCATTCATCCATCCATTCATCCATCCATCCATCCATCCATCCATCCATCCACCAGTCAACCAAGCTAAGTACAAAAGGAGATCTCTCCTTAATGGTGAGGAGAAACAACGATGCATAGGTAGGTTGCAAAGGCCCAGTTTGGCTGAATAGGGCAGAGGGGCTGAAGCAGGGAATGTGTTGGGGCGTGTGGGTTTGGGTGGGGTGAGCCGGAGACCCTGTGAGCTGGGTCACGTTAGGGGCAGGCAGGGGGTGGAAGGGGTTGCGAACAGCTGTCACTGGAGAACCATCACAAGTGCTGGAGCTGGTGAGCAGGGCACCTGGAAGAGAGGACAGACAAAGGAGAGAAGCAAAGTGCGGAGGAGAGGAGAGGGGAGAGGATGGTGAGGACAGGAGAGGACAGGAGAGGACAGGATTGGAGGGGACCTGAGAAACCTACCTGGACAAAGGCAGCATACAGACATCCAGGAAGGCAGGCAGGCATGCAGGCAGCTCTGGCCTGGGCTCCCTGGATCCCGGGCGCACCTCCACCTGTCTTCTCTTGGCTGCCAGCCCTGAGGTCCCTCGTCGGTCAGCTCTGTCTTCCCATCCTTCCGTCCCTCTGTGCCAGGGCCCAGGCGTCTGGGCGCTGTTGCCTGCCCTAGTGGCAGGGCAGTTGGGCTGCCCAGTGCCAGTGTGGCCAGCACAGATTGCCAGGGGCTAGGACATCACAGAGGGCTCCTGTGGTTGCTAGGCCACGGGGACCCCGCCCATCCAGTTGACCAGCAGCCATGACCCCCACGCTGAACTTGACCTGAGGGGTGGTGGCCAGCCACCAGAGCCAGAGCCCCAGGACAAAGCAGGTGCTGGTCGGCCGGGCCAAGGGGCTATGGGCAGATTGGTGTGTGTCTGGGCATGGGGCTGGCATCTGACAGTCCAGGGCGGGGGACCAAGGTCCGCCAGGCCCCTGTCCCACCATGTGCACTGACACACAGTCTTGCTGACTGACTGACAGTCCCCGCCCCAGAGATACCCACACCAAGTCCCTGGGTGCCCTGAGCTGCCCCTGAGGGTTGGTGGGTGCCTGCCTGGACACATGCCTCCGTAATGGAGGCCTCCATTAATCCCGTTGCCTATTGACAGCTGCCCTCCTGACCCTCCTCCTCCTCCTCCGCCTCCTCCTCCTCCTCCTCTTCTTCCTCCTCCTCTTCCTTCTCTTCCTCCTGCTCTTCCTCCTCCTCCTCCTCCACCCCCTCCTCCTCTTCCTCATCCTCAGAGGGACTCACTCAGGGCCCTTGGCCTAGGCAAGCCAGGGCTGCTGCTCTGGCTTCTGCAGCTTCTATCCAGTAGTTTGGGGGGGTGTAGGAATCGGTTCCTGTCCGTCCCTGATTCCTGGGACCTTCCATGCCTCCAGCTGCCCCCACTCTCTAGTCCTGACCCCTCCTCAAGGATGCCCCCTTTCCCCTTACCCTCTGTCCCCCAGCTCCCAACTAACATCTACTGTGTTCCTCCCTGCGCTACTTTACTGCCACCCTGCTTCTGCCCTTCAGCCATGAGGGCCCAGGGACAGCCCAGCTGCCATCTCACCATCCAGCAGGGGGACCTGCCCTAACCCCCTGCACCACACCCACACACACACAGCCCTGCACACACTTCTGGGCTCCCCTGCCTTCAGCCTGCCTCTCAAACAGTCTCCTTCTGCCCCCTAGCCCCCTTACAGCCTCTGCCACGGACCCCCACAGACAACTGGGCATGAGCAGTGCAGACATGCAAACAGCTCACCTCGCCCCCACTCCAGTTGCTCCAAGGTTGTCAAGAGCCTTTTTTTCATGCTGTAGGGGAGGGAGTTGAGACAGTCCAATGTCCTGGGGAGTAAGACCTGCAAACAGTCCATCTACAATGTAACATTTGGGTCTCAGGCCGCCCAATCCCTAGTGCGCTGTGCAGACCTTTGACTGGCAAAAACACCCCATCTGAGCGTGAGATCTGGCTGGGCTAGTGGCTCTTTCTGTGGACTAAGAGACAGACAGACAGAGTTTTCAGGTTCAAAACCCATACTTGCCAGAAGATGGTCATTCACTTCGGTAAAAAAAAAAAAAAAAAAAAGGCTTTTTTATTTTTTTTTCCCCTGCCTGGGTAACCTGTCTGCTGCCTGTTTCAAAGTGAAAAAAGGGAAAAATCTTTTTTGGAGGGAAAAGGACCAAAATGCAGGCAGGTGGACTCCGTGGAGGGTGCATGGGGAGTTGCTCCTGCCCTGGCACTAGAGCCCCAGCTGCTGTTCCAGGTGCTCTCTGATAACAGAGATCTCCGAGTGTCCTGTCATGACACTGTCATCAGGACTGACCCTCAGGATAATGAGGATTCAAAACGAGGCAGGTGATACTGTCTTCAAAAGCAAATCCAGGGAGGTTTGGCGGTATGTCAGAGGGTTAAGGGCTTGTGGCGCTCACGAATAGAGGGGACAGGTGGAGGGATTTGGGGTCTGGCCCCCAGACCGCCACCTGCAGGGGAGTCGCTTTACAGGGGGTGAAGCAGGTCTTTAGGAGCTCTATCTTTCTCTCCCACCCTGTATTTCCTCTGCTCTCTCCTTTTGTGTCTGTCAGATGCAAGGTCAGTAACAACAACAACAACAAAAACAATAACCACCACAGAGACCAAGCAACAAGGGCAGCGAAAGGGGAACAAATGGAGTGCAGGAGCTGTGGATTATTCCTGGCGTAGGCACTCAGCTGTGGCAATAACCCCTTGAGGCAATCAATCCATACATGAAGAAGTAATACAGGTAACAGAGACGTATATGTCCCTGTGTGTTTCCACTGAGTTAATGTAAATGCACTTTTATTGACTTCTTCATTTATTTATTACCTTGCCACGAGAATTTCTTTTCATTGCTAAAAAAAAGGGTCCCATCAAGGGTACCAGGTGGTGCCACACCCAGTTAAGCACTCATGTTACAATGCAGGAGGACTGGGCTTCAACACCCTGGTTCCCACCTGCCAGGGGAAATCTTTACAAGTGGTGCGGAAGTGCTGCAGTTGTCTCTCTCTCTGTCTCAAACTCTCTCTACCTCCCTTCCCTCTCAATTCCTGTCTATTTATTCCAGTGAATAATCAAGAAAATAGAAAGTCAAAAAAGAAAAAGGAAAAGGAAATATTCCACGACTTCAAATGGGCTACTCAGGACAATGCTTTCCTTGTTAAGATCCGCACAGCATTCCATATGCAGAAAGGCAAAGACGCCATGTATTTTTTAACCCAGTTTTTATATTTATCTATTTATTTAGGTGCTTATTCATTTTTGTTATTGATGAATTAATGTTTTACATTTGACATTGACTAAGGATCTGACACCAGCGGTCTCCAGTACCCCTAGATGGTACTCTGCCTCTACAAAACCGATCCATTGACCTCTCCATCCATCCATCCACCCATACATCTATCCATCCATTCATCCATCCATTCATCCATCCATCCATCCATCCATCCATCCATCCACCAGTCAACCAAGCTAAGTACAAAAGGAGATCTCTCCTTAATGGTGAGGAGAAACAACGATGCATAGGTAGGTTGCAAAGGCCCAGTTTGGCTGAATAGGGCAGAGGGGCTGAAGCAGGGAATGTGTTGGGGCGTGTGGGTTTGGGTGGGGTGAGCCGGAGACCCTGTGAGCTGGGTCACGTTAGGGGCAGGCAGGGGGTGGAAGGGGTTGCGAACAGCTGTCACTGGAGAACCATCACAAGTGCTGGAGCTGGTGAGCAGGGCACCTGGAAGAGAGGACAGACAAAGGAGAGAAGCAAAGTGCGGAGGAGAGGAGAGGGGAGAGGATGGTGAGGACAGGAGAGGACAGGAGAGGACAGGATTGGAGGGGACCTGAGAAACCTACCTGGACAAAGGCAGCATACAGACATCCAGGAAGGCAGGCAGGCATGCAGGCAGCTCTGGCCTGGGCTCCCTGGATCCCGGGCGCACCTCCACCTGTCTTCTCTTGGCTGCCAGCCCTGAGGTCCCTCGTCGGTCAGCTCTGTCTTCCCATCCTTCCGTCCCTCTGTGCCAGGGCCCAGGCGTCTGGGCGCTGTTGCCTGCCCTAGTGGCAGGGCAGTTGGGCTGCCCAGTGCCAGTGTGGCCAGCACAGATTGCCAGGGGCTAGGACATCACAGAGGGCTCCTGTGGTTGCTAGGCCACGGGGACCCCGCCCATCCAGTTGACCAGCAGCCATGACCCCCACGCTGAACTTGACCTGAGGGGTGGTGGCCAGCCACCAGAGCCAGAGCCCCAGGACAAAGCAGGTGCTGGTCGGCCGGGCCAAGGGGCTATGGGCAGATTGGTGTGTGTCTGGGCATGGGGCTGGCATCTGACAGTCCAGGGCGGGGGACCAAGGTCCGCCAGGCCCCTGTCCCACCATGTGCACTGACACACAGTCTTGCTGACTGACTGACAGTCCCCGCCCCAGAGATACCCACACCAAGTCCCTGGGTGCCCTGAGCTGCCCCTGAGGGTTGGTGGGTGCCTGCCTGGACACATGCCTCCGTAATGGAGGCCTCC
This sequence comes from Erinaceus europaeus, assembly GCF_950295315.1. NCBI lineage: Eukaryota > Metazoa > Chordata > Mammalia > Eulipotyphla > Erinaceidae > Erinaceus > Erinaceus europaeus. The sequence continues at coordinate 81,964 of NW_026647552.1, read as the reverse complement.
ATTAATCCCGTTGCCTATTGACAGCTGCCCTCCTGACCCTCCTCCTCCTCCTCCGCCTCCTCCTCCTCCTCCTCTTCTTCCTCCTCCTCTTCCTTCTCTTCCTCCTGCTCTTCCTCCTCCTCCTCCTCCACCCCCTCCTCCTCTTCCTCATCCTCAGAGGGACTCACTCAGGGCCCTTGGCCTAGGCAAGCCAGGGCTGCTGCTCTGGCTTCTGCAGCTTCTATCCAGTAGTTTGGGGGGGTGTAGGAATCGGTTCCTGTCCGTCCCTGATTCCTGGGACCTTCCATGCCTCCAGCTGCCCCCACTCTCTAGTCCTGACCCCTCCTCAAGGATGCCCCCTTTCCCCTTACCCTCTGTCCCCCAGCTCCCAACTAACATCTACTGTGTTCCTCCCTGCGCTACTTTACTGCCACCCTGCTTCTGCCCTTCAGCCATGAGGGCCCAGGGACAGCCCAGCTGCCATCTCACCATCCAGCAGGGGGACCTGCCCTAACCCCCTGCACCACACCCACACACACACAGCCCTGCACACACTTCTGGGCTCCCCTGCCTTCAGCCTGCCTCTCAAACAGTCTCCTTCTGCCCCCTAGCCCCCTTACAGCCTCTGCCACGGACCCCCACAGACAACTGGGCATGAGCAGTGCAGACATGCAAACAGCTCACCTCGCCCCCACTCCAGTTGCTCCAAGGTTGTCAAGAGCCTTTTTTTCATGCTGTAGGGGAGGGAGTTGAGACAGTCCAATGTCCTGGGGAGTAAGACCTGCAAACAGTCCATCTACAATGTAACATTTGGGTCTCAGGCCGCCCAATCCCTAGTGCGCTGTGCAGACCTTTGACTGGCAAAAACACCCCATCTGAGCGTGAGATCTGGCTGGGCTAGTGGCTCTTTCTGTGGACTAAGAGACAGACAGACAGAGTTTTCAGGTTCAAAACCCATACTTGCCAGAAGATGGTCATTCACTTCGGTAAAAAAAAAAAAAAAAAAAGGCTTTTTTATTTTTTTTTCCCCTGCCTGGGTAACCTGTCTGCTGCCTGTTTCAAAGTGAAAAAAGGGAAAAATCTTTTTTGGAGGGAAAAGGACCAAAATGCAGGCAGGTGGACTCCGTGGAGGGTGCATGGGGAGTTGCTCCTGCCCTGGCACTAGAGCCCCAGCTGCTGTTCCAGGTGCTCTCTGATAACAGAGATCTCCGAGTGTCCTGTCATGACACTGTCATCAGGACTGACCCTCAGGATAATGAGGATTCAAAACGAGGCAGGTGATACTGTCTTCAAAAGCAAATCCAGGGAGGTTTGGCGGTATGTCAGAGGGTTAAGGGCTTGTGGCGCTCACGAATAGAGGGGACAGGTGGAGGGATTTGGGGTCTGGCCCCCAGACCGCCACCTGCAGGAGAGTCGCTTTACAGGGGGTGAAGCAGGTCTTTAGGAGCTCTATCTTTCTCTCCCACCCTGTATTTCCTCTGCTCTCTCCTTTTGTGTCTGTCAGATGCAAGGTCAGTAACAACAACAACAACAAAAACAATAACCACCACAGAGACCAAGCAACAAGGGCAGCGAAAGGGGAACAAATGGAGTGCAGGAGCTGTGGATTATTCCTGGCGTAGGCACTCAGCTGTGGCAATAACCCCTTGAGGCAATCAATCCATACATGAAGAAGTAATACAGGTAACAGAGACGTATATGTCCCTGTGTGTTTCCACTGAGTTAATGTAAATGCACTTTTATTTACTTCTTCATTTATTTATTACCTTGCCACGAGAATATCTTTTCATTGCTAAAAAAAAGGGTCCCATCAAGGGTACCAGGTGGTGCCACACCCAGTTAAGCACTCCTGTTACAATGCAGGAGGACTGGGCTTCAACACCCTGGTTCCCACCTGCCAGGGGAAATCTTTACAAGTGGTGCGGAAGTGCTGCAGTTGTCTCTCTCTCTGTCTCAAACTCTCTCTACCTCCCTTCCCTCTCAATTCCTGTCTATTTATTCCAGTGAATAATCAAGAAAATAGAAAGTCAAAAAAGAAAAAGGAAAAGGAAATATTCCACGACTTCAAATGGGCTACTCAGGACAATGCTTTCCTTGTTAAGATCCGCACAGCATTCCATATGCAGAAAGGCAAAGACGCCATGTATTTTTTAACCCAGTTTTTATATTTATCTATTTATTTAGGTGCTTATTCATTTTTGTTATTGATGAATTAATGTTTTACATTTGACATTGACTAAGGATCTGACACCAGCGGTCTCCAGTACCCCTAGATGGTACTCTGCCTCTACAAAACCGATCCATTGACCTCTCCATCCATCCATCCACCCATACATCTATCCATCCATTCATCCATCCATTCATCCATCCATCCATCCATCCATCCACCAGTCAACCAAGCTAAGTACAAAAGGAGATCTCTCCTTAATGGTGAGGAGAAACAACGATGCATAGGTAGGTTGCAAAGGCCCAGTTTGGCTGAATAGGGCAGAGGGGCTGAAGCAGGGAATGTGTTGGGGCGTGTGGGTTTGGGTGGGGTGAGCCGGAGACCCTGTGAGCTGGGTCACGTTAGGGGCAGGCAGGGGGTGGAAGGGGTTGCGAACAGCTGTCACTGGAGAACCATCACAAGTGCTGGAGCTGGTGAGCAGGGCACCTGGAAGAGAGGACAGACAAAGGAGAGAAGCAAAGTGCGGAGGAGAGGAGAGGGGAGAGGATGGTGAGGACAGGAGAGGACAGGAGAGGACAGGATTGGAGGGGACCTGAGAAACCTACCTGGACAAAGGCAGCATACAGACATCCAGGAAGGCAGGCAGGCATGCAGGCAGCTCTGGCCTGGGCTCCCTGGATCCCGGGCGCACCTCCACCTGTCTTCTCTTGGCTGCCAGCCCTGAGGTCCCTCGTCGGTCAGCTCTGTCTTCCCATCCTTCCGTCCCTCTGTGCCAGGGCCCAGGCGTCTGGGCGCTGTTGCCTGCCCTAGTGGCAGGGCAGTTGGGCTGCCCAGTGCCAGTGTGGCCAGCACAGATTGCCAGGGGCTAGGACATCACAGAGGGCTCCTGTGGTTGCTAGGCCACGGGGACCCCGCCCATCCAGTTGACCAGCAGCCATGACCCCCACGCTGAACTTGACCTGAGGGGTGGTGGCCAGCCACCAGAGCCAGAGCCCCAGGCCAAAGCAGGTGCTGGTCGGCCGGGCCAAGGGGCTATGGGCAGATTGGTGTGTGTCTGGGCATGGGGCTGGCATCTGACAGTCCAGGGCGGGGGACCAAGGTCCGCCAGGCCCCTGTCCCACCATGTGCACTGACACACAGTCTTGCTGACTGACTGACAGTCCCCGCCCCAGAGATACCCACACCAAGTCCCTGGGTGCCCTGAGCTGCCCCTGAGGGTTGGTGGGTGCCTGCCTGGACACATGCCTCCGTAATGGAGGCCTCCATTAATCCCGTTGCCTATTGACAGCTGCCCTCCTGACCCTCCTCCTCCTCCTCCGCCTCCTCCTCCTCCTCTTCTTCCTCCTCCTCTTCCTCCTCTTCCTCCTGCTCTTCCTCCTCCTCCTCCTCCACCCCCTCCTCCTCTTCCTCATCCTCAGAGGGACTCACTCAGGGCCCTTGGCCTAGGCAAGCCAGGGCTGCTGCTCTGGCTTCTGCAGCTTCTATCCAGTAGTTTGGGGGGGTGTAGGAATCGGTTCCTGTCCGTCCCTGATTCCTGGGACCTTCCATGCCTCCAGCTGCCCCCACTCTCTAGTCCTGACCCCTCCTCAAGGATGCCCCCTTTCCCCTTACCCTCTGTCCCCCAGCTCCCAACTAACATCTACTGTGTTCCTCCCTGCACTACTTTACTGCCACCCTGCTTCTGCCCTTCAGCCATGAGGGCCCAGGGACAGCCCAGCTGCCATCTCACCATCCAGCAGGGGGACCTGCCCTAACCCCCTGCACCACACCCACACACACACAGCCCTGCACACACTTCTGGGCTCCCCTGCCTTCAGCCTGCCTCTCAAACAGTCTCCTTCTGCCCCCTAGCCCCCTTACAGCCTCTGCCACGGACCCCCACAGACAACTGGGCATGAGCAGTGCAAACATGCAAACAGCTCACCTCGCCCCCACTCCAGTTGCTCCAAGGTTGTCAAGAGCCTTTTTTTCATGCTGTAGGGGAGGGAGTTGAGACAGTCCAATGTCCTGGGGAGTGAGACCTGCAAACAGTCCATCTACAATGTAACATTTGGGTCTCAGGCCGCCCAATCCCTAGTGCGCTGTGCAGACCTTTGACTGGCAAAAACACCCCATCTGAGCGTGAGATCTGGCTGGGCTAGTGGCTCTTTCTGTGGACTAAGAGACAGACAGACAGAGTTTTCAGGTTCAAAACCTATACTTGCCAGAAGATGGTCATTCACTTCAGTAAAAAAAAAAAAAAAAAAAAAAAAAAAAGGCTTTTTATTTTTTTTTCCCCTGCCTGGGTAACCTGTCTGCTGCCTGTTTCAAAGTGAAAAAAGGGAAAAATCTTTTTTGGAGGGAAAAGGACCAAAATGCAGGCAGGTGGACTCCGTGGAGGGTGCATGGGGAGTTGCTCCTGCCCTGGCACTAGAGCCCCAGCTGCTGTTCCAGGTGCTCTCTGATAACAGAGAACTCCGAGTGTCCTGTCATGACACTGTCATCAGGACTGACCCTCAGGATAATGAGGATTCAAAACGAGGCAGGTGATACTGTCTTCAAAAGCAAATCCAGGGAGGTTTGGCGGTATGTCAGAGGGTTAAGGGCTTGTGGCGCTCACGAATAGAGGGGACAGGTGGAGGGATTTGGGGTCTGGCCCCCAGACCGCCACCTGCAGGGGAGTCGCTTTACAGGGGGTGAAGCAGGTCTTTAGGAGCTCTATCTTTCTCTCCCACCCTGTATTTCCTCTGCTCTCTCCTTTTGTGTCTGTCAGATGCAAGGTCAGTAACAACAACAACAACAAAAACAATAACCACCACAGTGACCAAGCAACAAGGGCAGCGAAAGGGGAACAAATGGAGTGCAGGAGCTGTGGATTATTCCTGGCGTAGGCACTCAGCTGTGGCAATAACCCCTTGAGGCAATCAATCCATACATGAAGAAGTAATACAGGTAACAGAGACGTATATGTCCCTGTGTGTTTCCACTGAGTTAATGTAAATGCACTTTTATTTACTTCTTCATTTATTTATTACCTTGTCACGAGAATTTCTTTTCATTGCTAAAAAAAAGGGTCCCATCAAGGGTACCAGGTGGTGCCACACCCAGTTAAGCACTCATGTTACAATGCAGGAGGACTGGGCTTCAACACCCTGGTTCCCACCTGCCAGGGGAAATCTTTACAAGTGGTGCGGAAGTGCTGCAGTTGTCTCTCTCTCTGTCTCAAACTCTCTCTACCTCCCTTCCCTCTCAATTCCTGTCTATTTATTCCAGTGAATAATCAAGAAAATAGAAAGTCAAAAAAGAAAAAGGAAAAGGAAATATTCCACGACTTCAAATGGGCTACTCAGGACAATGCTTTCCTTGTTAAGATCCGCACAGCATTCCATATGCAGAAAGGCAAAGACGCCATGTATTTTTTAACCCAGTTTTTATATTTATCTATTTATTTAGGTGCTTATTCATTTTTGTTATTGATGAATTAATGTTTTACATTTGACATTGACTAAGGATCTGACACCAGTGGTCTCCAGTACCCCTAGATGGTACTCTGCCTCTACAAAACCGATCCATTGACCTCTCCATCCATCCATCCACCCATACATCTATCCATCCATTCATCCATCCATTCATCCATCCATCCATCCATCCATCCACCAGTCAACCAAGCTAAGTACAAAAGGAGATCTCTCCTTAATGGTGAGGAGAAACAACGATGCATAGGTAGGTTGCAAAGGCCCAGTTTGGCTGAATAGGGCAGAGGGGCTGAAGCAGGGAATGTGTTGGGGCGTGTGGGTTTGGGTGGGGTGAGCCGGAGACCCTGTGAGCTGGGTCACGTTAGGGGCAGGCAGGGGGTGGAAGGGGTTGCGAACAGCTGTCACTGGAGAACCATCACAAGTGCTGGAGCTGGTGAGCAGGGCACCTGGAAGAGAGGACAGACAAAGGAGAGAAGCAAAGTGCGGAGGAGAGGAGAGGGGAGAGGATGGTGAGGACAGGAGAGGACAGGATTGGAGGGGACCTGAGAAACCTACCTGGACAAAGGCAGCATACAGACATCCAGGAAGGCAGGCAGGCATGCAGGAAGCTCTGGCCTGGGCTCCCTGGATCCAGGGCACACCTCCACCTGTCTTCTCTTGGCTACCAGCCCTGAGGTCCCTCGTCGGTCAGCTCTGTCTTCCCATCCTTCCGTCCCTCTGTGCCAGGGCCCAGGCGTCTGGGCGCTGTTGCCTGCCCTAGTGGCAGGGCAGTTGGGCTGCCCAGTGCCAGTGTGGCCAGCACAGATTGCCAGGGGCTAGGACATCACAGAGGGCTCCTGTGGTTGCAAGGCCACGGGGACCCCGCCCATCCAGTTGACCAGCAGCCATGACCCCCACGCTGAACTTGACCTGAGGGGTGGTGGCCAGCCACCAGAGCCAGAGCCCCAGGCCAAAGCAGGTGCTGGTCGGCCGGGCCAAGGGGCTATGGGCAGATTGGTGTGTGTCTGGGCATGGGGCTGGCATCTGACAGTCCAGGGCGGGGGACCAAGGTCCGCCAGGCCCCTGTCCCACCATGTGCACTGACACACAGTCTTGCTGACTGACTGACAGTCCCCGCCCCAGAGATACCCACACCAAGTCCCTGGGTGCCCTGAGCTGCCCCTGAGGGTTGGTGGGTGCCTGCCTAGACACATGCCTCCGTAATGGAGGCCTCCATTAATCCCGTTGCCTATTGACAGCTGCCCTCCTGCCCCTCCTCCTCCTCCTCCGCATGCTCCTCCTCCTCCTCCTCTTCTTCCTCCTCCTCTTCCTCCTCTTCCTCCTGCTCTTCCTCCTCCTCCTCCACCCCCTCCTCCTCTTCCTCATCCTCAGAGGGACTCACTCAGGGCCCTTGGCCTAGGCAAGCCAGGGCTGCTGCTCTGGCTTCTGCAGCTTCTATCCAGTAGTTTGGGGGGGTGTAGGAATCGGTTCCTGTCAGTCCCTGATTCCTGGGACCTTCCATGCCTCCAGTTGCCCCCACTCTCTAGTCCTGACCCCTCCTCAAGGATGCCCCCTTTCCCCTTACCCTCTGTCCCCCAGCTCCCAACTAACATCTACTGTGTTCCTCCCTGCGCTACTTTACTGCCACCCTGCTTCTGCCCTTCAGCCATGAGGGCCCAGGGACAGCCCAGCTGCCATCTCACCATCCAGCAGGGGGACCTGCCCTAACCCCCTGCACCACACCCACACACACACAGCCCTGCACACACTCCTGGGCTCCCCTGCCTTCAGCCTGCCTCTCAAACAGTCTCCTTCTGCCCCCTAGCCCCCTTACAGCCTCTGCCACGGACCCCCACAGACAACTGGGCATGAGCAGTGCAGACATGCAAACAGCTCACCTCGCCCCCACTCCAGTTGCTCCAAGGTTGTCAAGAGCCTTTTTTTCATGCTGTAGGGGAGGGAGTTGAGACAGTCTAATGTCCTGGGGAGCAAGACCTGCAAACAGTCCATCTACAATGTAACATTTGGGTCTCAGGCCGCCCAATCCCTAGTGCGCTGTGCAGACCTTTGACTGGCAAAAACACCCCATCTGAGCGTGAGATCTGGCTGGGCTAGTGGCTCTTTCTGTGGACTAAGAGACAGACAGACAGAGTTTTCAGGTTCAAAACCTATACTTGCCAGAAGATGGTCATTCACTTCGGTAAAAAAAAAAAAAAAAAAAAAAAAAAAGAAGGCTTTTTATTTTTTTTTCCCCTGCCTGGGTAACCTGTCTGCTGCCTGATCAAAGTGAAAAAAGGGAAAAATCTTTTTTGGAGGGAAAAGGACCAAAATGCAGGCAGGTGGACTCCGTGGAGGGTGCATGGGGAGTTGCTCCTGCCCTGGCACTAGAGCCCCAGCTGCTGTTCCAGGTGCTCTCTGATAACAGAGATCTCCGAGTGTCCTGTCATGACACTGTCATCAGGACTGACCCTCAGGATAATGAGGATTCAAAACGAGGCAGGTGATACTGTCTTCAAAAGCAAATCCAGGGAGGTTTGGCGGTATGTCAGAGGGTTAAGGGCTTGTGGCGCTCACGAATAGAGGGGACAGGTGGAGGGATTTGGGGTCTGGCCCCCAGACCGCCACCTGCAGGGGAGTCGCTTTACAGGGGGTGAAGCAGGTCTTTAGGAGCTCTATCTTTCTCTCCCACCCTGTATTTCCTCTGCTCTCTCCTTTTGTGTCTGTCAGATGCAAGGTCAGTAACAACAACAACAACAAAAACAATAACCACCACAGTGACCAAGCAACAAGGGCAGCGAAAGGGGAACAAATGGAGTGCAGGAGCTGTGGATTATTCCTGGCGTAGGCACTCAGCTGTGGCAATAACCCCTTGAGGCAATCAATCCATACATGAAGAAGTAATACAGGTAACAGAGACGTATATGTCCCTGTGTGTTTCCACTGAGTTAATGTAAATGCACTTTTATTTACTTCTTCATTTATTTATTACCTTGCCACGAGAATTTCTTTTCATTGCTAAAAAAAAGGGTCCCATCAAGGGTTCCAGGTGGTGCCACACCCAGTTAAGCACTCATGTTACAATGCAGGAGGACTGGGCTTCAACACCCTGGTTCCCACCTGCCAGGGGAAATCTTTACAAGTGGTGCGGAAGTGCTGCAGTTGTCTCTCTCTCTGTCTCAAACTCTCTCTACCTCCCTTCCCTCTCAATTCCTGTCTATTTATTCCAGTGAATAATCAAGAAAATAGAAAGTCAAAAAAGAAAAAGGAAAAGGAAATATTCCACGACTTCAAATGGGCTACTCAGGACAATGCTTTCCTTGTTAAGATCCGCACAGCATTCCATATGCAGAAAGGCAAAGACGCCATGTATTTTTTAACCCAGTTTTTATATTTATCTATTTATTTAGGTGCTTATTCATTTTTGTTATTGATGAATTAATGTTTTACATTTGACATTGACTAAGGATCTGACACCAGTGGTCTCCAGTACCCCTAGATGGTACTCTGCCTCTACAAAACCGATCCATTGACCTCTCCATCCATCCATCCACCCATACATCTATCCATCCATTCATCCATCCATTCATCCATCCATCCATCCATCCATCCATCCACCAGTCAACCAAGCTAAGTACAAAAGGAGATCTCTCCTTAATGGTGAGGAGAAACAACGATGCATAGGTAGGTTGCAAAGGCCCAGTTTGGCTGAATAGGGCAGAGGGGCTGAAGCAGGGAATGTGTTGGGGCGTGTGGGTTTGGGTGGGGTGAGCCGGAGACCCTGTGAGCTGGGTCACGTTAGGGGCAGGCAGGGGGTGGAAGGGGTTGCGAACAGCTGTCACTGGAGAACCATCACAAGTGCTGGAGCTGGTGAGCAGGGCACCTGGAAGAGAGGACAGACAAAGGAGAGAAGCAAAGTGCGGAGGAGAGGAGAGGGGAGAGGATGGTGAGGACAGGAGAGGACAGGATTGGAGGGGACCTGAGAAACCTACCTGGACAAAGGCAGCATACAGACATCCAGGAAGGCAGGCAGGCATGCAGGCAGCTCTGGCCTGGGCTCCCTGGATCCAGGGCACACCTCCACCTGTCTTCTCTTGGCTGCCAGCCCTGAGGTCCCTCGTCGGTCAGCTCTGTCTTCCCATCCTTCCGTCCCTCTGTGCCAGGGCCCAGGCGTCTGGGCGCTGTTGCCTGCCCTAGTGGCAGGGCAGTTGGGCTGCCCAGTGCCAGTGTGGCCAGCACAGATTGCCAGGGGCTAGGACATCACAGAGGGCTCCTGTGGTTGCAAGGCCACGGGGACCCCGCCCATCCAGTTGACCAGAAGCCATGACCCCCACGCTGAACTTGACCTGAGGGGTGGTGGCCAGCCACCAGAGCCAGAGCCCCAGGCCAAAGCAGGTGCTGGTCGGCCGGGCCAAGGGGCTATGGGCAGATTGGTGTGTGTCTGGGCATGGGGCTGGCATCTGACAGTCCAGGGCGGGGGACCAAGGTCCGCCAGGCCCCTGTCCCACCATGTGCACTGACACACAGTCTTGCTGACTGACTGACAGTCCCCGCCCCAGAGATACCCACACCAAGTCCCTGGGTGCCCTGAGCTGCCCCTGAGGGTTGGTGGGTGCCTGCCTGGACACATGCCTCCATAATGGAGGCCTCCATTAATCCCGTTGCCTATTGACAGCTGCCCTCCTGCCCCTCCTCCTCCTCCTCCGCCTCCTCCTCCTCCTCTTCTTCCTCCTCCTCTTCCTCCTCTTCCTCCTGCTCTTCCTCCTCCTCCTCCTCCACCCCCTCCTCCTCTTCCTCATCCTCAGAGGGACTCACTCAGGGCCCTTGGCCTAGGCAAGCCAGGGCTGCTGCTCTGGCTTCTGCAGCTTCTATCCAGTAGTTTTGGGGGGTGTAGGAATCGGTTCCTGTCAGTCCCTGACTCCTGGGACCTTCCATGCCTCCAGCTGCCCCCACTCTCTTGTCCTGAACCCTCCTCAAGGATGCCCTCTTTCCCCTTACCCTCTGTCCCCCAGCTCCCAACTAACATCTACTGTTCTCCTCCCTGCGCTAATTTACTGCCTACCTGCTTCTGCCCTTCAGCCATGAGGGCCCAGGGACAGCCCAGCTGCCATCTCACCATCCAGCAGGGGGACCTGCCCTAACCCCCTGCACCACACCCACACACACACAGCCCTGCACACACTCCTGGGCTCCCCTGCCTTCAGCCTGCCTCTCAAACAGTCTCCTTCTGCCCCCTAGCCCCCTTACAGCCTCTGCCACGGACCCCCACAGACAACTGGGCATGAGCAGTGCAGACATGCAAACAGCTCACCTCGCCCCCACTCCAGTTGCTCCAAGGTTGTCAAGAGCCTTTTTTTCATGCTGTAGGGGAGGGAGTTGAGACAGTCCAATGTCCTGGGGAGCAAGACCTGCAAACAGTCCATCTACAATGTAACATTTGGGTCTCAGGCCGCCCAATCCCTAGTGCGCTGTGCAGACCTTTGACTGGCAAAAACACCCCATCTGAGCGTGAGATCTGGCTGGGCTAGTGGCTCTTTCTGTGGACTAAGAGACAGACAGAGTTTTCAGGTTCAAAACCTATACTTGCCAGAAGATGGTCATTCACTTCGGTAAAAAAAAAAAAAAAAAAGGCTTTTTATTTTTTTTTCCCCTGCCTGGGTAACCTGTCTGCTGCCTGTTTCAAAGTGAAAAAAGGGAAAAATCTTTTTTGGAGGGAAAAGGACCAAAATGCAGGCAGGTGGACTCCGTGGAGGGTGCATGGGGAGTTGCTCCTGCCCTGGCACTAGAGCCCCAGCTGCTGTTCCAGGTGCTCTCTGATAACAGAGATCTCCGAGTGTCCTGTCATGACACTGTCATCAGGACTGACCCTCAGGATAATGAGGATTCAAAACGAGGCAGGTGATACTGTCTTCAAAAGCAAATCCAGGGAGGTTTGGCGGTATGTCAGAGGGTTAAGGGCTTGTGGCGCTCACGAATAGAGGGGACAGGTGGAGGGATTTGGGGTCTGGCCCCCAGACCGCCACCTGCAGGGGAGTCGCTTTACAGGGGGTGAAGCAGGTCTTTAGGAGCTCTATCTTTCTCTCCCACCCTGTATTTCCTCTGCTCTCTCCTTTTGTGTCTGTCAGATGCAAGGTCAGTAACAACAACAACAACAAAAACAATAACCACCACAGTGACCAAGCAACAAGGGCAGCGAAAGGGGAACAAATGGAGTGCAGGAGCTGTGGATTATTCCTGGCGTAGGCACTCAGCTGTGGCAATAACCCCTTGAGGCAATCAATCCATACATGAAGAAGTAATACAGGTAACAGAGACGTATATGTCCCTGTGTGTTTCCACTGAGTTAATGTAAATGCACTTTTATTTACTTCTTCATTTATTTATTACCTTGCCACGAGAATTTCTTTTCATTGCTAAAAAAAAGGGTCCCATCAAGGGTACCAGGTGGTGCCACACCCAGTTAAGCACTCATGTTACAATGCAGGAGGACTGGGCTTCAACACCCTGGTTCCCACCTGCCAGGGGAAATCTTTACAAGTGGTGCGGAAGTGCTGCAGTTGTCTCTCTCTCTGTCTCAAACTCTCTCTACCTCCCTTCCCTCTCAATTCCTGTCTATTTATTCCAGTGAATAATCAAGAAAATAGAAAGTCAAAAAAGAAAAAGGAAAAGGAAATATTCCACGACTTCAAATGGGCTACTCAGGACAATGCTTTCCTTGTTAAGATCCGCACAGCATTCCATATGCAGAAAGGCAAAGACGCCATGTATTTTTTAACCTAGTTTTTATATTTATCTATTTATTTAGGTGCTTATTCATTTTTGTTATTGATGAATTAATGTTTTACATTTGACATTGACTAAGGATCTGACACCAGTGGTCTCCAGTACCCCTAGATGGTACTCTGCCTCTACAAAACCGATCCATTGACCTCTCCATCCATCCATCCACCCATACATCTATCCATCCATTCATCCATCCATTCATACATCCATCCATCCACCAGTCAACCAAGCTAAGTACAAAAGGAGATCTCTCCTTAATGGTGAGGAGAAACAACGATGCATAGGTAGGTTGCAAAGGCCCAGTTTGGCTGAATAGGGCAGAGGGGCTGAAGCAGGGAATGTGTTGGGGCGTGTGGGTTTGGGTGGGGTGAGCCGGAGACCCTGTGAGCTGGGTCACGTTAGGGGCAGGCAGGGGGTGGAAGGGGTTGCGAACAGCTGTCACTGGAGAACCATCACAAGTGCTGGAGCTGGTGAGCAGGGCACCTGGAAGAGAGGACAGACAAAGGAGAGAAGCAAAGTGCGGAGGAGAGGAGAGGGGAGAGGATGGTGAGGACAGGAGAGGACAGGAGAGGACAGGATTGGAGGGGACCTGAGAAACCTACCTGGACAAAGGCAGCATACAGACATCCAGGAAGGCAGGCAGGCATGCAGGCAGCTCTGGCCTGGGCTCCCTGGATCCAGGGCACACCTCCACCTGTCTTCTCTTGGCTGCCAGCCCTGAGGTCCCTCGTCGGTCAGCTCTGTCTTCCCATCCTTCCGTCCCTCTGTGCCAGGGCCCAGGCGTCTGGGCGCTGTTGCCTGCCCTAGTGGCAGGGCAGTTGGGCTCCCCAGTGCCAGTGTGGCCAGCACAGATTGCCAGGGGCTAGGACATCACAGAGGGCTCCTGTGGTTGCTAGGCCACGGGGACCCCGCCCATCCAGTTGACCAGCAGCCATGACCCCCACGCTGAACTTGACCTGAGGGGTGGTGGCCAGCCACCAGAGCCAGAGCCCCAGGCCAAAGCAGGTGCTGGTCGGCCGGGCCAAGGGGCTATGGGCAGATTGGTGTGTGTCTGGGCATGGGGCTGGCATCTGACAGTCCAGGGCGGGGGACCAAGGTCCGCCAGGCCCCTGTCCCACCATGTGCACTGACACACAGTCTTGCTGACTGACTGACAGTCCCCGCCCCAGAGATACCCACACCAAGTCCCTGGGTGCCCTGAGCTGCCCCTGAGGGTTGGTGGGTGCCTGCCTGGACACATGCCTCCATAATGGAGGCCTCCACTAATCCCGTTGCCTATTGACAGCTGCCCTCCTGACCCTCCTCCTCCTCCTCCGCCTCCTCCTCCTCCTCTTCTTCCTCCTCCTCTTCCTCCTCTTCCTCCTGCTCTTCCTCCTCCTCCTCCTCCACCCCCTCCTCCTCTTCCTCATCCTCAGAGGGACTCACTCAGGGCCCTTGGCCTAGGCAAGCCAGGGCTGCTGCTCTGGCTTCTGCAGCTTCTATCCAGTAGTTTGGGGGGGTGTAGGAATCGGTTCCTGTCCGTCCCTGATTCCTGGGACCTTCCATGCCTCCAGCTGCCCCCACTCTCTAGTCCTGACCCCTCCTCAAGGATGCCCCCTTTCCCCTTACCCTCTGTCCCCCAGCTCCCAACTAACATCTACTGTGTTCCTCCCTGCGCTACTTTACTGCCACCCTGCTTCTGCCCTTCAGCCATGAGGGCCCAGGGACAGCCCAGCTGCCATCTCACCATCCAGCAGGGTGACCTGCCCTAACCCCCTGCACCACACCCACACACACACAGCCCTGCACACACTTCTGGGCTCCCCTGCCTTCAGCCTGCCTCTCAAACAGTCTCCTTCTGCCCCCTAGCCCCCTTACAGCCTCTGCCACGGACCCCCACAGACAACTGGGCATGAGCAGTGCAGACATGCAAACAGCTCACCTCTCCCCCACTCCAGTTGCTCCAAGGTTGTCAAGAGCCTTTTTTTAATGCTGTAGGGGAGGGAGTTGAGACAGTCCAATGTCCTGGGGAGTAAGACCTGCAAACAGTCCATCTACAATGTAACATTTGGGTCTCAGGCCGCCCAATCCCTAGTGCGCTGTGCAGACCTTTGACTGGCAAAAACACCCCATCTGAGCGTGAGATCTGGCTGGGCTAGTGGCTCTTTCTGTGGACTAAGAGACAGACAGACAGAGTTTTCAGGTTCAAAACCCATACTTGCCAGAAGATGGTCATTCACTTCGGTAAAAAAAAAAAAAAAAAGGCTTTTTATTTTTTTTTCCCCTGCCTGGGTAACCTGTCTGCTGCCTGTTTCAAAGTGAAAAAAGGGAAAAATCTTTTTTGGAGGGAAAAGGACCAAAATGCAGGCAGGTGGACTCCGTGGAGGGTGCATGGGGAGTTGCTCCTGCCCTGGCACTAGAGCCCCAGCTGCTGTTCCAGGTGCTCTCTGATAACAGAGATCTCCGAGTGTCCTGTCATGACACTGTCATCAGGACTGACCCTCAGGATAATGAGGATTCAAAACGAGGCAGGTGATACTGTCTTCAAAAGCAAATCCAGGGAGGTTTGGCGGTATGTCAGAGGGTTAAGGGCTTGTGGCGCTCACGAATAGAGGGGACAGGTGGAGGGATTTGGGGTCTGGCCCCCAGACCGCCACCTGCAGGGGAGTCGCTTTACAGGGGGTGAAGCAGGTCTTTAGGAGCTCTATCTTTCTCTCCCACCCTGTATTTCCTCTGCTCTCTCCTTTTGTGTCTGTCAGATGCAAGGTCAGTAACAACAACAACAACAAAAACAATAACCACCACAGAGACCAAGCAACAAGGGCAGCGAAAGGGGAACAAATGGAGTGCAGGAGCTGTGGATTATTCCTGGCGTAGGCACTCAGCTGTGGCAATAACCCCTTGAGGCAATCAATCCATACATGAAGAAGTAATACAGGTAACAGAGACGTATATGTCCCTGTGTGTTTCCACTGAGTTAATGTAAATGCACTTTTATTTACTTCTTCATTTATTTATTACCTTGCCACGAGAATATCTTTTCATTGCTAAAAAAAAGGGTCCCATCAAGGGTACCAGGTGGTGCCACACCCAGTTAAGCACTCATGTTACAATGCAGGAGGACTGGGCTTCAACACCCTGGTTCCCACCTGCCAGGGGAAATCTTTACAAGTGGTGCGGAAGTGCTGCATTTGTCTCTCTCTCTGTCTCAAACTCTCACTACCTCCCTTCCCTCTCAATTCCTGTCTATTTATTCCAGTGAATAATCAAGAAAATAGAAAGTCAAAAAAGAAAAAGGAAAAGGAAATATTCCACGACTTCAAATGGCTACTCAGGACAATGCTTTCCTTGTTAAGATCCGCACAGCATTCCATATGCAGAAAGGCAAAGACGCCATGTATTTTTTAACCCAGTTTTTATATTTATCTATTTATTTAGGTGCTTATTCATTTTTGTTATTGATGAATTAATGTTTTACATTTGACATTGACTAAGGATCTGACACCAGCGGTCTCCAGTACCCCTAGATGGTACTCTGCCTCTACAAAACCGATCCATTGACCTCTCCATCCATCCATCCACCCATACATCTATCCATCCATTCATCCATCCATTCATCCATCCATCCATCCATCCATCCATCCATCCATCCATCCACCAGTCAACCAAGCTAAGTACAAAAGGAGATCTCTCCTTAATGGTGAGGAGAAACAACGATGCATAGGTAGGTTGCAAAGGCCCAGTTTGGCTGAATTGGGCAGAGGGGCTGAAGCAGGGAATGTGTTGGGGCGTGTGGGTTTGGGTGGGGTGAGCCGGAGACCCTGTGAGCTGGGTCACGTTAGGGGCAGGCAGGGGGTGGAAGGGGTTGCGAACAGCTGTCACTGGAGAACCATCACAAGTGCTGGAGCTGGTGAGCAGGGCACCTGGAAGAGAGGACAGACAAAGGAGAGAAGCAAAGTGCGGAGGAGAGGAGAGGGGAGAGGATGGTGAGGACAGGAGAGGACAGGAGAGGACAGGATTGGAGGGGACCTGAGAAACCTACCTGGACAAAGGCAGCATACAGACATCCAGGAAGGCAGGTAGGCAGGCAGGCAGCTCTGGCCTGGGCTCCCTGGATCCCGGGCGCACCTCCACCTGTCTTCTCTTGGCTGCCAGCCCTGAGGTCCCTCGTCGGTCAGCTCTGTCTTCCCATCCTTCCGTCCCTCTGTGCCAGGGCCCAGGCGTCTGGGCGCTGTTGCCTGCCCTAGTGGCAGGGCAGTTGGGCTGCCCAGTGCCAGTGTGGCCAGCACAGATTGCCAGGGGCTAGGACATCACAGAGGGCTCCTGTGGTTGCTAGGCCACGGGGACCCCGCCCATCCAGTTGACCAGCAGCCATGACCCCCACGCTGAACTTGACCTGAGGGGTGGTGGCCAGCCACCAGAGCCAGAGCCCCAGGCCAAAGCAGGTGCTGGTCGGCCGGGCCAAGGGGCTATGGGCAGATTGGTGTGTGTCTGGGCATGGGGCTGGCATCTGACAGTCCAGGGCGGGGGACCAAGTTCCGCCAGGCCCCTGTCCCACCATGTGCACTGACACACAGTCTTGCTGACTGACTGACAGTCCCCGCCCCAGAGATACCCACACCAAGTCCCTGGGTGCCCTGAGCTGCCCCTGAGGGTTGGTGGGTGCCTGCCTGGACACATGCCTCCGTAATGGAGGCCTCCATTAATCCCGTTGCCTATTGACAGCTGCCCTCCTGACCCTCCTCCTCCTCCTCCGCCTCCTCCTCCTCCTCCTCTTCTTCCTCCTCCTCTTCCTCCTCTTCCTCCTGCTCTTCCTCCTCCTCCTCCTCCACCCCCTCCTCCTCTTCCTCATCCTCAGAGGGACTCACTCAGGGCCCTTGGCCTAGGCAAGCCAGGGCTGCTGCTCTGGTTTCTGCAGCTTCTATCCAGTAGTTTGGGGGGGGTGTAGGAATCGGTTCCTGTCAGTCCCTGATTCCTGGGACCTTCCATGCCTCCAGCTGCCCCCACTCTCTAGTCCTGACCCCTCCTCAAGGATGCCCCCTTTCCCCTTACCCTCTGTCCCCCAGCTCCCAACTAACATCTACTGTGTTCCTCCCTGCGCTACTTTACTGCCACCCTGCTTCTGCCCTTCAGCCATGAGGGCCCAGGGACAGCCCAGCTGCCATCTCACCATCCAGCAGGGGGACCTGCCCTAACCCCCTGCACCACACCCACACACACACAGCCCTGCACACACTCCTGGGCTCCCCTGCCTTCAGCCTGCCTCTCAAACAGTCTCCTTCTGCCCCCTAGCCCCCTTACAGCCTCTGCCACGGACCCCCACAGACAACTGGGCATGAGCAGTGCAGACATGCAAACAGCTCACCTCGCCCCCACTCCAGTTGCTCCAAGGTTGTCAAGAGCCTTTTTTTCATGCTGTAGGGGAGGGAGTTGAGACAGTCCAATGTCCTGGGGAGCAAGACCTGCAAACAGTCCATCTACAATGTAACATTTGGGTCTCAGGCCGCCCAATCCCTAGTGCGCTGTGCAGACCTTTGACTGGCAAAAACACCCCATCTGAGCGTGAGATCTGGCTGGGCTAGTGGCTCTTTCTGTGGACTAAGAGACAGACAGACAGAGTTTTCAGGTTCAAAACCTATACTTGCCAGAAGATGGTCATTCACTTTGGTAAAAAAAAAAAAAAAAAAAAAAAAAAAAGAAGGCTTTTTATTTTTTTTTCCCCTGCCTGGGTAACCTGTCTGCTGCCTGTTTCAAAGTGAAAAAAGGGAAAAATCTTTTTTGGAGGGAAAAGGAACAAAATGCAGGCAGGTGGACTCCG
This sequence comes from Erinaceus europaeus, assembly GCF_950295315.1. Classification (NCBI taxonomy): domain Eukaryota; kingdom Metazoa; phylum Chordata; class Mammalia; order Eulipotyphla; family Erinaceidae; genus Erinaceus; species Erinaceus europaeus. Next base: position 63,807 of record NW_026647552.1, on the reverse strand, counting down.
TGGAGGGTGCATGGGGAGTTGCTCCTGCCCTGGCACTAGAGCCCCAGCTGCTGTTCCAGGTGCTCTCTGATAACAGAGATCTCCGAGTGTCCTGTCATGACACTGTCATCAGGACTGACCCTCAGGATAATGAGGATTCAAAACGAGGCAGGTGATACTGTCTTCAAAAGCAAATCCAGGGAGGTTTGGCGGTGTGTCAGAGGGTTAAGGGCTTGTGGCGCTCACGAATAGAGGGGACAGGTGGAGGGATTTGGGGTCTGGCCCCCAGACCGCCACCTGCAGGGGAGTCGCTTTACAGGGGGTGAAGCAGGTCTTTAGGAGCTCTATCTTTCTCTCCCACCCTGTATTTCCTCTGCTCTCTCCTTTTGTGTCTGTCAGATGCAAGGTCAGTAACAACAACAATAACAAAAACAATAACCACCACAGTGACCAAGCAACAAGGGCAGCGAAAGGGGAACAAATGGAGTGCAGGAGCTGTGGATTATTCCTGGCGTAGGCACTCAGCTGTGGCAATAACCCCTTGAGGCAATCAATCCATACATGAAGAAGTAATACAGGTAACAGACGTATATGTCCCTGTGTGTTTCCACTGAGTTAATGTAAATGCACTTTTATTTACTTCTTCATTTATTTATTATCTTGCCACGAGAATTTCTTTTCATTGCTAAAAAAAAGGGTCCCATCAAGGGTACCAGGTGGTGCCACACCCAGTTAAGCACTCATGTTACAATGCAGGAGGACTGGGCTTCAACACCCTGGTTCCCACCTGCCAGGGGAAATCTTTACAAGTGGTGCGGAAGTGCTGCAGTTGTCTCTCTCTCTGTCTCAAACTCTCTCTACCTCCCTTCCCTCTCAATTCCTGTCTATTTATTCCAGTGAATAATCAAGAAAATAGAAAGTCAAAAAAGAAAAAGGAAAAGGAAATATTCCACGACTTCAAATGGGCTACTCAGGACAATGCTTTCCTTGTTAAGATCCGCACAGCATTCCATATGCAGAAAGGCAAAGACGCCATGTATTTTTTAACCCAGTTTTTATATTTATCTATTTATTTAGGTGCTTATTCATTTTTGTTATTGATGAATTAATGTTTTACATTTGACATTGACTAAGGATCTGACACCAGTGGTCTCCAGTACCCCTAGATGGTACTCTGCCTCTACAAAACCGATCCATTGACCTCTCCATCCATCCATCCACCCATACATCTATCCATCCATTCATCCATCCATTCATCCATCCATCCATCCATCCATCCACCAGTCAACCAAGCTAAGTACAAAAGGAGATCTCTCCTTAATGGTGAGGAGAAACAACGATGCATAGGTAGGTTGCAAAGGCCCAGTTTGGCTGAATAGGGCAGAGGGGCTGAAGCAGGGAATGTGTTGGGGCGTGTGGGTTTGGGTGGGGTGAGCCGGAGACCCTGTGAGCTGGGTCACGTTAGGGGCAGGCAGGGGGTGGAAGGGGTTGCGAACAGCTGTCACTGGAGAACCATCACAAGTGCTGGAGCTGGTGAGCAGGGCACCTGGAAGAGAGGACAGACAAAGGAGAGAAGCAAAGTGCGGAGGAGAGGAGAGGGGAGAGGATGGTGAGGACAGGAGAGGACAGGATTGGAGGGGACCTGAGAAACCTACCTGGACAAAGGCAGCCTACAGACATCCAGGAAGGCAGGCAGGCATGCAGGCAGCTCTGGCCTGGGCTCCCTGGATCCCGGGCGCACCTCCACCTGTCTTCTCTTGGCTGCCAGCCCTGAGGTCCCTCGTCGGTCAGCTCTGTCTTCCCATCCTTCCGTCCCTCTGTGCCAGGGCCCAGGCGTCTGGGTGCTGTTGCCTGCCCTAGTGGCAGGGCAGTTGGGCTGCCCAGTGCCAGTGTGGCCAGCACAGATTGCCAGGGGCTAGGACATCACAGAGGGCTCCTGTGGTTGCTAGGCCACGGGGACCCCGCCCATCCAGTTGACCAGCAGCCATGACCCCCACGCTGAACTTGACCTGAGGGGTGGTGGCCAGCCACCAGAGCCAGAGCCCCAGGCCAAAGCAGGTGCTGGTCGGCCGGGCCAAGGGGCTATGGGCAGATTGGTGTGTGTCTGGGCATGGGGCTGGCATCTGACAGTCCAGGGCGGGGGACCAAGTTCCGCCAGGCCCCTGTCCCACCATGTGCACTGACACACAGTCTTGCTGACTGACTGACAGTCCCCGCCCCAGAGATACCCACACCAAGTCCCTGGGTGCCCTGAGCTGCCCCTGAGGGTTGGTGGGTGCCTGCCTGGACACATGCCTCCGTAATGGAGGCCTCCATTAATCCCGTTGCCTATTGACAGCTGTCCTCCTGACCCTCCTCCTCCTCCTCCGCCTCCTCCTCCTCCTCCTCTTCTTCCTCCTCCTCTTCCTCCTCTTCCTCCTGCTCTTACTCCTCCTCCTCCTCCACCCCCTCCTCCTCTTCCTCATCCTCAGAGGGACTCACTCAGGGCCCTTGGCCTAGGCAAGCCAGGGCTGCTGCTCTGGCTGCTGCAGCTTCTATCCAGTAGTTTGGGGGGGTGTAGGAATCGGTTCCTGTCAGTCCCTGATTCCTGGGACCTTCCATGCCTCCAGCTGCCCCCACTCTCTAGTCCTGACCCCTCCTCAAGGATGCCCCCTTTCCCCTTACCCTCTGTCCCCCAGCTCCCAACTAACATCTACTGTGTTCCTCCCTGCGCTACTTTACTGCCACCCTGCTTCTGCCCTTCAGCCATGAGGGCCCAGGGACAGCCCAGCTGCCATCTCACCATCCAGCAGGGGGACCTGCCCTAACCCCCTGCACCACACCCACACACACACAGCCCTGCACACACTCCTGGGCTCCCCTGCCTTCAGCCTGCCTCTCAAACAGTCTCCTTCTGCCCCCTAGCCCCCTTACAGCCTCTGCCACGGACCCCCACAGACAACTGGGCATGAGCAGTGCAGACATGCAAACAGCTCACCTCGCCCCCACTCCAGTTGCTCCAAGGTTGTCAAGAGCCTTTTTTTCATGCTGTAGGGGAGGGAGTTGAGACAGTCCAATGTCCTGGGGAGCAAGACCTGCAAACAGTCCATCTACAATGTAACATTTGGGTCTCAGGCCGCCCAATCCCTAGTGCGCTGTGCAGACCTTTGACTGGCAAAAACACCCCATCTGAGCGTGAGATCTGGCTGGGCTAGTGGCTCTTTCTGTGGACTAAGAGACAGACAGACAGAGTTTTCAGGTTCAAAACCTATACTTGCCAGAAGATGGTCATTCACTTTGGTAAAAAAAAAAAAAAAAAAAAAAAAAAAAAAGAAGGCTTTTTATTTTTTTTTCCCCTGCCTGGGTAACCTGTCTGCTGCCTGTTTCAAAGTGAAAAAAGGGAAAAATCTTTTTTGGAGGGAAAAGGAACAAAATGCAGGCAGGTGGACTCCGTGGAGGGTGCATGGGGAGTTGCTCCTGCCCTGGCACTAGAGCCCCAGCTGCTGTTCCAGGTGCTCTCTGATAACAGAGATCTCCGAGTGTCCTGTCATGACACTGTCATCAGGACTGACCCTCAGGATAATGAGGATTCAAAACGAGGCAGGTGATACTGTCTTCAAAAGCAAATCCAGGGAGGTTTGGCGGTGTGTCAGAGGGTTAAGGGCTTGTGGCGCTCACGAATAGAGGGGACAGGTGGAGGGATTTGGGGTCTGGCCCCCAGACCGCCACCTGCAGGGGAGTCGCTTTACAGGGGGTGAAGCAGGTCTTTAGGAGCTCTATCTTTCTCTCCCACCCTGTATTTCCTCTGCTCTCTCCTTTTGTGTCTGTCAGATGCAAGGTCAGTAACAACAACAATAACAAAAACAATAACCACCACAGTGACCAAGCAACAAGGGCAGCGAAAGGGGAACAAATGGAGTGCAGGAGCTGTGGATTATTCCTGGCGTAGGCACTCAGCTGTGGCAATAACCCCTTGAGGCAATCAATCCATACATGAAGAAGTAATACAGGTAACAGAGACGTATATGTCCCTGTGTGTTTCCACTGAGTTAATGTAAATGCACTTTTATTTACTTCTTCATTTATTTATTATCTTGCCACGAGAATTTCTTTTCATTGCTAAAAAAAAGGGTCCCATCAAGGGTACCAGGTGGTGCCACACCCAGTTAAGCACTCATGTTACAATGCAGGAGGACTGGGCTTCAACACCCTGGTTCCCACCTGCCAGGGGAAATCTTTACAAGTGGTGCGGAAGTGCTGCAGTTGTCTCTCTCTCTGTCTCAAACTCTCTCTACCTCCCTTCCCTCTCAATTCCTGTCTATTTATTCCAGTGAATAATCAAGAAAATAGAAAGTCAAAAAAGAAAAAGGAAAAGGAAATATTCCACGACTTCAAATGGGCTACTCAGGACAATGCTTTCCTTGTTAAGATCCGCACAGCATTCCATATGCAGAAAGGCAAAGACGCCATGTATTTTTTAACCCAGTTTTTATATTTATCTATTTATTTAGGTGCTTATTCATTTTTGTTATTGATGAATTAATGTTTTACATTTGACATTGACTAAGGATCTGACACCAGTGGTCTCCAGTACCCCTAGATGGTACTCTGCCTCTACAAAACCGATCCATTGACCTCTCCATCCATCCATCCACCCATACATCTATCCATCCATTCATCCATCCATTCATCCATCCATCCATCCATCCATCCATCCACCAGTCAACCAAGCTAAGTACAAAAGGAGATCTCTCCTTAATGGTGAGGAGAAACAACGATGCATAGGTAGGTTGCAAAGGCCCAGTTTGGCTGAATAGGGCAGAGGGGCTGAAGCAGGGAATGTGTTGGGGCGTGTGGGTTTGGGTGGGGTGAGCCGGAGACCCTGTGAGCTGGGTCACGTTAGGGGCAGGCAGGGGGTGGAAGGGGTTGCGAACAGCTGTCACTGGAGAACCATCACAAGTGCTGGAGCTGGTGAGCAGGGCACCTGGAAGAGAGGACAGACAAAGGAGAGAAGCAAAGTGCGGAGGAGAGGAGAGGGGAGAGGATGGTGAGGACAGGAGAGGACAGGATTGGAGGGGACCTGAGAAACCTACCTGGACAAAGGCAGCCTACAGACATCCAGGAAGGCAGGCAGGCATGCAGGCAGCTCTGGCCTGGGCTCCCTGGATCCCGGGCGCACCTCCACCTGTCTTCTCTTGGCTGCCAGCCCTGAGGTCCCTCGTCGGTCAGCTCTGTCTTCCCATCCTTCCGTCCCTCTGTGCCAGGGCCCAGGCGTCTGGGTGCTGTTGCCTGCCCTAGTGGCAGGGCAGTTGGGCTGCCCAGTGCCAGTGTGGCCAGCACAGATTGCCAGGGGCTAGGACATCACAGAGGGCTCCTGTGGTTGCTAGGCCACGGGGACCCCGCCCATCCAGTTGACCAGCAGCCATGACCCCCACGCTGAACTTGACCTGAGGGGTGGTGGCCAGCCACCAGAGCCAGAGCCCCAGGCCAAAGCAGGTGCTGGTCGGCCGGGCCAAGGGGCTATGGGCAGATTGGTGTGTGTCTGGGCATGGGGCTGGCATCTGACAGTCCAGGGCGGGGGACCAAGTTCCGCCAGGCCCCTGTCCCACCATGTGCACTGACACACAGTCTTGCTGACTGACTGACAGTCCCCGCACCAGAGATACCCACACCAAGTCCCTGGGTGCCCTGAGCTGCCCCTGAGGGTTGGTGGGTGCCTGCCTGGACACATGCCTCCGTAATGGAGGCCTCCATTAATCCCGTTGCCTATTGACAGCTGTCCTCCTGACCCTCCTCCTCCTCCTCCGCCTCCTCCTCCTCCTCCTCTTCTTCCTCCTCCTCTTCCTCCTCTTCCTCCTGCTCTTACTCCTCCTCCTCCTCCACCCCCTCCTCCTCTTCCTCATCCTCAGAGGGACTCACTCAGGGCCCTTGGCCTAGGCAAGCCAGGGCTGCTGCTCTGGCTGCTGCAGCTTCTATCCAGTAGTTTGGGGGGGTGTAGGAATCGGTTCCTGTCAGTCCCTGATTCCTGGGACCTTCCATGCCTCCAGCTGCCCCCACTCTCTAGTCCTGACCCCTCCTCAAGGATGCCCCCTTTCCCCTTACCCTCTGTCCCCCAGCTCCCAACTAACATCTACTGTGTTCCTCCCTGCGCTACTTTACTGCCACCCTGCTTCTGCCCTTCAGCCATGAGGGCCCAGGGACAGCCCAGCTGCCATCTCACCATCCAGCAGGGGGACCTGCCCTAACCCCCTGCACCACACCCACACACACACAGCCCTGCACACACTCCTGGGCTCCCCTGCCTTCAGCCTGCCTCTCAAACAGTCTCCTTCTGCCCCCTAGCCCCCTTACAGCCTCTGCCACGGACCCCCACAGACAACTGGGCATGAGCAGTGCAGACATGCAAACAGCTCACCTCGCCCCCACTCCAGTTGCTCCAAGGTTGTCAAGAGCCTTTTTTTCATGCTGTAGGGGAGGGAGTTGAGACAGTCCAATGTCCTGGGGAGCAAGACCTGCAAACAGTCCATCTACAATGTAACATTTGGGTCTCAGGCCGCCCAATCCCTAGTGCGCTGTGCAGACCTTTGACTGGCAAAAACACCCCATCTGAGCGTGAGATCTGGCTGGGCTAGTGGCTCTTTCTGTGGACTAAGAGACAGACAGACAGAGTTTTCAGGTTCAAAACCTATACTTGCCAGAAGATGGTCATTCACTTCGGTAAAGAAAAAAAAAAAAAAAAAAAAAAAAGAAGGCTTTTTATTTTTTTTTTCCCCTGCCTGGGTAACCTGTCTGCTGCCTGTTTCAAAGTGAAAAAAGGGAAAAATCTTTTTTGGAGGGAAAAGGACCAAAATGCAGGCAGGTGGACTCCGTGGAGGGTGCATGGGGAGTTGCTCCTGCCCTGGCACTAGAGCCCCAGCTGCTGTTCCAGGTGCTCTCTGATAACAGAGAACTCCGAGTGTCCTGTCATGACACTGTCATCAGGACTGACCCTCAGGATAATGAGGATTCAAAACGAGGCAGGTGATACTGTCTTCAAAAGCAAATCCAGGGAGGTTTGGCGGTATGTCAGAGGGTTAAGGGCTTGTGGCGCTCACGAATAGAGGGGACAGGTGGAGGGATTTGGGGTCTGGCCCCCAGACCGCCACCTGCAGGGGAGTCGCTTTACAGGGGGTGAAGCAGGTCTTTAGGAGCTCTATCTTTCTCTCCCACCCTGTATTTCCTCTGCTCTCTCCTTTTGTGTCTGTCAGATGCAAGGTCAGTAACAACAACAACAACAAAAACAATAACCACCACAGTGACCAAGCAACAAGGGCAGCGAAAGGGGAACAAATGGAGTGCAGGAGCTGTGGATTATTCCTGGCGTAGGCACTCAGCTGTGGCAATAACCCCTTGAGGCAATCAATCCATACATGAAGAAGTAATACAGGTAACAGAGACGTATATGTCCCTGTGTGTTTCCACTGAGTTAATGTAAATGCACTTTTATTGACTTCTTCATTTATTTATTACCTTGCCACGAGAATTTCTTTTCATTGCTAAAAAAAAGGGTCCCATCAAGGGTACCAGGTGGTGCCACACCCAGTTAAGCACTCATGTTACAATGCAGGAGGACTGGGCTTCAACACCCTGGTTCCCACCTGCCAGGGGAAATCTTTACAAGTGGTGCGGAAGTGCTGCAGTTGTCTCTCTCTCTGTCTCAAACTCTCTCTACCTCCCTTCCCTCTCAATTCCTGTCTATTTATTCCAGTGAATAATCAAGAAAATAGAAAGTCAAAAAAGAAAAAGGAAAAGGAAATATTCCACGACTTCAAATGGGCTACTCAGGACAATGCTTTCCTTGTTAAGATCCGCACAGCATTCCATATGCAGAAAGGCAAAGACGCCATGTATTTTTTAACCCAGTTTTTATATTTATCTATTTATTTAGGTGCTTATTCATTTTTGTTATTGATGAATTAATGTTTTACATTTGACATTGACTAAGGATCTGACACCAGTGGTCTCCAGTACCCCTAGATGGTACTCTGCCTCTACAAAACCGATCCATTGACCTCTCCATCCATCCATCCACCCATACATCTATCCATCCATTCATCCATCCATTCATCCATCCATCCATCCATCCATCCACCAGTCAACCAAGCTAAGTACAAAAGGAGATCTCTCCTTAATGGTGAGGAGAAACAACGATGCATAGGTAGGTTGCAAAGGCCCAGTTTGGCTGAATAGGGCAGAGGGGCTGAAGCAGGGAATGTGTTGGGGCGTGTGGGTTTGGGTGGGGTGAGCCGGAGACCCTGTGAGCTGGGTCACGTTAGGGGCAGGCAGGGGGTGGAAGGGGTTGCGAACAGCTGTCACTGGAGAACCATCACAAGTGCTGGAGCTGGTGAGCAGGGCACCTGGAAGAGAGGACAGACAAAGGAGAGAAGCAAAGTGCGGAGGAGAGGAGAGGGGAGAGGATGGTGAGGACAGGAGAGGACAGGATTGGAGGGGACCTGAGAAACCTACCTGGACAAAGGCAGCATACAGACATCCAGGAAGGCAGGCAGGCATGCAGGCAGCTCTGGCCTGGGCTCCCTGGATCCCGGGCGCACCTCCACCTGTCTTCTCTTGGCTGCCAGCCCTGAGGTCCCTCGTCGGTCAGCTCTGTCTTCCCATCCTTCCGTCCCTCTGTGCCAGGGCCCAGGCGTCTGGGCGCTGTTGCCTGCCCTAGTGGCAGGGCAGTTGGGCTGCCCAGTGCCAGTGTGGCCAGCACAGATTGCCAGGGGCTAGGACATCACAGAGGGCTCCTGTGGTTGCTAGGCCACGGGGACCCCGCCCATCCAGTTGACCAGCAGCCATGACCCCCACGCTGAACTTGACCTGAGGGGTGGTGGCCAGCCACCAGAGCCAGAGCCCCAGGCCAAAGCAGGTGCTGGTCGGCCGGGCCAAGGGGCTATGGGCAGATTGGTGTGTGTCTGGGCATGGGGCTGGCATCTGACAGTCCAGGGCGGGGGACCAAGGTCCGCCAGGCCCCTGTCCCACCATGTGCACTGACACACAGTCTTGCTGACTGACTGACAGTCCCCGCCCCAGAGATACCCACACCAAGTCCCTGGGTGCCCTGAGCTGCCCCTGAGGGTTGGTGGGTGCCTGCCTGGACACATGCCTCCGTAATGGAGGCCTCCATTAATCCCGTTGCCTATTGACAGCTGTCCTCCTGACCCTCCTCCTCCTCCTCCGCCTCCTCCTCCTCCTCCTCTTCTTCCTCCTCCTCTTCCTCCTCTTCCTCCTGCTCTTACTCCTCCTCCTCCTCCACCCCCTCCTCCTCTTCCTCATCCTCAGAGGGACTCACTCAGGGCCCTTGGCCTAGGCAAGCCAGGGCTGCTGCTCTGGCTGCTGCAGCTTCTATCCAGTAGTTTGGGGGGGTGTAGGAATCGGTTCCTGTCAGTCCCTGATTCCTGGGACCTTCCATGCCTCCAGCTGCCCCCACTCTCTAGTCCTGACCCCTCCTCAAGGATGCCCCCTTTCCCCTTACCCTCTGTCCCCCAGCTCCCAACTAACATCTACTGTGTTCCTCCCTGCGCTACTTTACTGCCACCCTGCTTCTGCCCTTCAGCCATGAGGGCCCAGGGACAGCCCAGCTGCCATCTCACCATCCAGCAGGGGGACCTGCCCTAACCCCCTGCACCACACCCACACACACACAGCCCTGCACACACTCCTGGGCTCCCCTGCCTTCAGCCTGCCTCTCAAACAGTCTCCTTCTGCCCCCTAGCCCCCTTACAGCCTCTGCCACGGACCCCCACAGACAACTGGGCATGAGCAGTGCAGACATGCAAACAGCTCACCTCGCCCCCACTACAGTTGCTCCAAGGTTGTCAAGAGCCTTTTTTTTCATGCTGTAGGGGAGGGAGTTGAGACAGTCCAATGTCCTGGGGAGCAAGACCTGCAAACAGTCCATCTACAATGTAACATTTGGGTCTCAGGCCGCCCAATCCCTAGTGCGCTGTGCAGACCTTTGACTGGCAAAAACACCCCATCTGAGCATGAGATCTGGCTGGGCTAGTGGCTCTTTCTGTGGACTAAGAGACAGACAGACAGAGTTTTCAGGTTCAAAACCTATACTTGCCAGAAGATGGTCATTCACTTCGGTAAAGAAAAAAAAAAAAAAAAAAAAAAAAAAGAAGGCTTTTTATTTTTTTTTTCCCCTGCCTGGGTAACCTGTCTGCTGCCTGTTTCAAAGTGAAAAAAGGGAAAAATCTTTTTTGGAGGGAAAAGGACCAAAATGCAGGCAGGTGGACTCCGTGGAGGGTGCATGGGGAGTTGCTCCTGCCCTGGCACTAGAGCCCCAGCTGCTGTTCCAGGTGCTCTCTGATAACAGAGAACTCCGAGTGTCCTGTCATGACACTGTCATCAGGACTGACCCTCAGGATAATGAGGATTCAAAACGAGGCAGGTGATACTGTCTTCAAAAGCAAATCCAGGGAGGTTTGGCGGTATGTCAGAGGGTTAAGGGCTTGTGGCGCTCACGAATAGAGGGGACAGGTGGAGGGATTTGGGGTCTGGCCCCCAGACCGCCACCTGCAGGGGAGTCGCTTTACAGGGGGTGAAGCAGGTCTTTAGGAGCTCTATCTTTCTCTCCCACCCTGTATTTCCTCTGCTCTCTCCTTTTGTGTCTGTCAGATGCAAGGTCAGTAACAACAACAACAACAAAAACAATAACCACCACAGTGACCAAGCAACAAGGGCAGCGAAAGGGGAACAAATGGAGTGCAGGAGCTGTGGATTATTCCTGGCGTAGGCACTCAGCTGTGGCAATAACCCCTTGAGGCAATCAATCCATACATGAAGAAGTAATACAGGTAACAGAGACGTATATGTCCCTGTGTGTTTCCACTGAGTTAATGTAAATGCACTTTTATTGACTTCTTCATTTATTTATTACCTTGCCACGAGAATTTCTTTTCATTGCTAAAAAAAAGGGTCCCATCAAGGGTACCAGGTGGTGCCACACCCAGTTAAGCACTCATGTTACAATGCAGGAGGACTGGGCTTCAACACCCTGGTTCCCACCTGCCAGGGGAAATCTTTACAAGTGGTGCGGAAGTGCTGCAGTTGTCTCTCTCTCTGTCTCAAACTCTCTCTACCTCCCTTCCCTCTCAATTCCTGTCTATTTATTCCAGTGAATAATCAAGAAAATAGAAAGTCAAAAAAGAAAAAGGAAAAGGAAATATTCCACGACTTCAAATGGGCTACTCAGGACAATGCTTTCCTTGTTAAGATCCGCACAGCATTCCATATGCAGAAAGGCAAAGACGCCATGTATTTTTTAACCCAGTTTTTATATTTATCTATTTATTTAGGTGCTTATTCATTTTTGTTATTGATGAATTAATGTTTTACATTTGACATTGACTAAGGATCTGACACCAGTGGTCTCCAGTACCCCTAGATGGTACTCTGCCTCTACAAAACCGATCCATTGACCTCTCCATCCATCCATCCACCCATACATCTATCCATCCATTCATCCATCCATTCATCCATCCATCCATCCATCCATCCATCCACCAGTCAACCAAGCTAAGTACAAAAGGAGATCTCTCCTTAATGGTGAGGAGAAACAACGATGCATAGGTAGGTTGCAAAGGCCCAGTTTGGCTGAATAGGGCAGAGGGGCTGAAGCAGGGAATGTGTTGGGGCGTGTGGGTTTGGGTGGGGTGAGCCGGAGACCCTGTGAGCTGGGTCACGTTAGGGGCAGGCAGGGGGTGGAAGGGGTTGCGAACAGCTGTCACTGGAGAACCATCACAAGTGCTGGAGCTGGTGAGCAGGGCACCTGGAAGAGAGGACAGACAAAGGAGAGAAGCAAAGTGCGGAGGAGAGGAGAGGGGAGAGGATGGTGAGGACAGGAGAGGACAGGATTGGAGGGGACCTGAGAAACCTACCTGGACAAAGGCAGCATACAGACATCCAGGAAGGCAGGCAGGCATGCAGGAAGCTCTGGCCTGGGCTCCCTGGATCCAGGGCACACCTCCACCTGTCTTCTCTTGGCTGCCAGCCCTGAGGTCCCTCGTCGGTCAGCTCTGTCTTCCCATCCTTCCGTCCCTCTGTGCCAGGGCCCAGGCATCTGGGCGCTGTTGCCTGCCCTAGTGGCAGGGCAGTTGGGCTGCCCAGTGCCAGTGTGGCCAGCACAGATTGCCAGGGGCTAGGACATCACAGAGGGCTCCTGTGGTTGCAAGGCCACGGGGACCCCGCCCATCCAGTTGACCAGCAGCCATGACCCCCACGCTGAACTTGACCTGATGGGTGGTGGCCAGCCACCAGAGCCAGAGCCCCAGGCCAAAGCAGGTGCTGGTCGGCCGGGCCAAGGGGCTATGGGCAGATTTGTGTGTGTCTGGGCATGGGGCTGGCATCTGACAGTCCAGGGCGGGGGACCAAGGTCCGCCAGGCCCCTGTCCCACCATGTGCACTGACACACAGTCTTGCTGACTGACTGACAGTCCCCGCCCCAGAGATACCCACACCAAGTCCCTGGGTGCCCTGAGCTGCCCCTGAGGGTTGGTGGGTGCCTGCCTAGACACATGCCTCCGTAATGGAGGCCTCCATTAATCCCGTTGCCTATTGACAGCTGCCCTCCTGCCCCTCCTCCTCCTCCTCCGCCTCCTCCTCCTCCTCCTCTTCTTCCTCCTCCTCTTCCTCCTCTTCCTCCTGCTCTTCCTCCTCCTCCTCCACCCCCTCCTCCTCTTCCTCATCCTCAGAGGGACTCACTCAGGGCCCTTGGCCTAGGCAAGCCAGGGCTGCTGCTCTGGCTTCTGCAGCTTCTATCCAGTAGTTTGGGGGGGGTGTAGGAATCGGTTCCTGTCAGTCCCTGATTCCTGGGACCTTCCATGCCTCCAGTTGCCCCCACTCTCTAGTCCTGACCCCTCCTCAAGGATGCCTCCTTTCCCCTTACCCTCTGTCCCCCAGCTCCCAACTAACATCTACTGTGTTCCTCCCTGCGCTACTTTACTGCCACCCTGCTTCTGCCCTTCAGCCATGAGGGCCCAGGGACAGCCCAGCTGCCATCTCACCATCCAGCAGGGGGACCTGCCCTAACCCCCTGCACCACACCCACACACACACAGCCCTGCACACACTCCTGGGCTCCCCTGCCTTCAGCCTGCCTCTCAAACAGTCTCCTTCTGCCCCCTAGCCCCCTTACAGCCTCTGCCACGGACCCCCACAGACAACTGGGCATGAGCAGTGCAGACATGCAAACAGCTCACCTCGCCCCCACTCCAGTTGCTCCAAGGTTGTCAAGAGCCTTTTTTTCATGCTGTAGGGGAGGGAGTTGAGACAGTCCAATGTCCTGGGGAGCAAGACCTGCAAACAGTCCATCTACAATGTAACATTTGGGTCTCAGGCCGCCCAATCCCTAGTGCGCTGTGCAGACCTTTGACTGGCAAAAACACCCCATCTGAGCGTGAGATCTGGCTGGGCTAGTGGCTCTTTCTGTGGACTAAGAGACAGACAGACAGAGTTTTCAGGTTCAAAACCTATACTTGCCAGAAGATGGTCATTCACTTCGGTTAAAAAAAAAAAAAAAAAAAAAAAAAAAAGAAGGCTTTTTATTTTTTTTTCCCCTGCCTGGGTAACCTGTCTGCTGCCTGATCAAAGTGAAAAAAGGGAAAAATCTTTTTTGGAGGGAAAAGGACCAAAATGCAGGCAGGTGGACTCCGTGGAGGGTGCATGGGGAGTTGCTCCTGCCCTGGCACTAGAGCCCCAGCTGCTGTTCCAGGTGCTCTCTGATAACAGAGATCTCCGAGTGTCCTGTCATGACACTGTCATCAGGACTGACCCTCAGGATAATGAGGATTCAAAACGAGGCAGGTGATACTGTCTTCAAAAGCAAATCCAGGGAGGTTTGGCGGTATGTCAGAGGGTTAAGGGCTTGTGGCGCTCACGAATAGAGGGGACAGGTGGAGGGATTTGGGGTCTGGCCCCCAGACCGCCACCTGCAGGGGAGTCGCTTTACAGGGGGTGAAGCAGGTCTTTAGGAGCTCTATCTTTCTCTCCCACCCTGTATTTCCTCTGCTCTCTCCTTTTGTGTCTGTCAGATGCAAGGTCAGTAACAACAACAACAACAAAAACAATAACCACCACAGTGACCAAGCAACAAGGGCAGCGAAAGGGGAACAAATGGAGTGCAGGAGCTGTGGATTATTCCTGGCGTAGGCACTCAGCTGTGGCAATAACCCCTTGAGGCAATCAATCCATACATGAAGAAGTAATACAGGTAACAGAGACGTATATGTCCCTGTGTGTTTCCACTGAGTTAATGTAAATGCACTTTTATTTACTTCTTCATTTATTTATTACCTTGCCACGAGAATTTCTTTTCATTGCTAAAAAAAAGGGTCCCATCAAGGGTACCAGGTGGTGCCACACCCAGTTAAGCACTCATGTTACAATGCAGGAGGACTGGGCTTCAACACCCTGGTTCCCACCTGCCAGGGGAAATCTTTACAAGTGGTGCGGAAGTGCTGCAGTTGTCTCTCTCTCTGTCTCAAACTCTCTCTACCTCCCTTCCCTCTCAATTCCTGTCTATTTATTCCAGTGAATAATCAAGAAAATAGAAAGTCAAAAAAGAAAAAGGAAAAGGAAATATTCCACGACTTCAAATGGGCTACTCAGGACAATGCTTTCCTTGTTAAGATCCGCACAGCATTCCATATGCAGAAAGGCAAAGACGCCATGTATTTTTTAACCCAGTTTTTATATTTATCTATTTATTTAGGTGCTTATTCATTTTTGTTATTGATGAATTAATGTTTTACATTTGACATTGACTAAGGATCTGACACCAGTGGTCTCCAGTACCCCTAGATGGTACTCTGCCTCTACAAAACCGATCCATTGACCTCTCCATCCATCCATCCACCCATACATCTATCCATCCATTCATCCATCCATTCATCCATCCATCCATCCATCCATCCACCAGTCAACCAAGGTAAGTACAAAAGGAGATCTCTCCTTAATGGTGAGGAGAAACAACGATGCATAGGTAGGTTGCAAAGGCCCAGTTTGGCTGAATAGGGCAGAGGGGCTGAAGCAGGGAATGTGTTGGGGCGTGTGGGTTTGGGTGGGGTGAGCCGGAGACCCTGTGAGCTGGGTCACGTTAGGGGCAGGCAGGGGGTGGAAGGGGTTGCGAACAGCTGTCACTGGAGAACCATCACAAGTGCTGGAGCTGGTGAGCAGGGCACCTGGAAGAGAGGACAGACAAAGGAGAGAAGCAAAGTGCGGAGGAGAGGAGAGGGGAGAGGATGGTGAGGACAGGAGAGGACAGGATTGGAGGGGACCTGAGAAACCTACCTGGACAAAGGCAGCATACAGACATCCAGGAAGGCAGGCAGGCATGCAGGCAGCTCTGGCCTGGGCTCCCTGGATCCCGGGCGCACCTCCACCTGTCTTCTCTTGGCTGCCAGCCCTGAGGTCCCTCGTCGGTCAGCTCTGTCTTCCCATCCTTCCGTCCCTCTGTGCCAGGGCCCAGGCGTCTGGGCGCTGTTGCCTGCCCTAGTGGCAGGGCAGTTGGGCTGCCCAGTGCCAGTGTGGCCAGCACAGATTGCCAGGGGCTAGGACATCACAGAGGGCTCCTGTGGTTGCTAGGCCACGGGGACCCCGCCCATCCAGTTGACCAGCAGCCATGACCCCCACGCTGAACTTGACCTGAGGGGTGGTGGCCAGCCACCAGAGCCAGAGCCCCAGGCCAAAGCAGGTGCTGGTCGGCCGGGCCAAGGGGCTATGGGCAGATTGGTGTGTGTCTGGGCATGGGGCTGGCATCTGACAGTCCAGGGCGGGGGACCAAGGTCCGCCAGGCCCCTGTCCCACCATGTGCACTGACACACAGTCTTGCTGACTGACTGACAGTCCCCGCCCCAGAGATACCCACACCAAGTCCCTGGGTGCCCTGAGCTGCCCCTGAGGGTTGGTGGGTGCCTGCCTGGACACATGCCTCCGTAATGGAGGCCTCCATTAATCCCGTTGCCTATTGACAGCTGTCCTCCTGACCCTCCTCCTCCTCCTCCGCCTCCTCCTCCTCCTCCTCTTCTTCCTCCTCCTCTTCCTCCTCTTCCTCCTGCTCTTACTCCTCCTCCTCCTCCACCCCCTCCTCCTCTTCCTCATCCTCAGAGGGACTCACTCAGGGCCCTTGGCCTAGGCAAGCCAGGGCTGCTGCTCTGGCTGCTGCAGCTTCTATCCAGTAGTTTGGGGGGGTGTAGGAATCGGTTCCTGTCAGTCCCTGATTCCTGGGACCTTCCATGCCTCCAGCTGCCCCCACTCTCTAGTCCTGACCCCTCCTCAAGGATGCCCCCTTTCCCCTTACCCTCTGTCCCCCAGCTCCCAACTAACATCTACTGTGTTCCTCCCTGCGCTACTTTACTGCCACCCTGCTTCTGCCCTTCAGCCATGAGGGCCCAGGGACAGCCCAGCTGCCATCTCACCATCCAGCAGGGGGACCTGCCCTAACCCCCTGCACCACACCCACACACACACAGCCCTGCACACACTCCTGGGCTCCCCTGCCTTCAGCCTGCCTCTCAAACAGTCTCCTTCTGCCCCCTAGCCCCCTTACAGCCTCTGCCACGGACCCCCACAGACAACTGGGCATGAGCAGTGCAGACATGCAAACAGCTCACCTCGCCCCCACTCCAGTTGCTCCAAGGTTGTCAAGAGCCTTTTTTTCATGCTGTAGGGGAGGGAGTTTAGACAGTCCAATGTCCTGGGGAGCAAGACCTGCAAACAGTCCATCTACAATGTAACATTTGGGTCTCAGGCCGCCCAATCCCTAGTGCGCTGTGCAGACCTTTGACTGGCAAAAACACCCCATCTGAGCGTGAGATCTGGCTGGGCTAGTGGCTCTTTCTGTGGACTAAGAGACAGACAGACAGAGTTTTCAGGTTCAAAACCTATACTTGCCAGAAGATGGTCATTCACTTCCGTTAAAAAAAAAAAAAAAAAAAAAAAAAAAAAGAAGGCTTTTTATTTTTTTTTCCCCTGCCTGGGTAACCTGTCTGCTGCCTGATCAAAGTGAAAAAAGGGAAAAATCTTTTTTGGAGGGAAAAGGACCAAAATGCAGGCAGGTGGACTCCGTGGAGGGTGCATGGGGAGTTGCTCCTGCCCTGGCACTAGAGCCCCAGCTGCTGTTCCAGGTGCTCTCTGATAACAGAGATCTCCGAGTGTCCTGTCATGACACTGTCATCAGGACTGACCCTCAGGATAATGAGGATTCAAAACGAGGCAGGTGATACTGTCTTCAAAAGCAAATCCAGGGAGGTTTGGCGGTATGTCAGAGGGTTAAGGGCTTGTGGCGCTCACGAATAGAGGGGACAGGTGGAGGGATTTGGGGTCTGGCCCCCAGACCGCCACCTGCAGGGGAGTCGCTTTACAGGGGGTGAAGCAGGTCTTTAGGAGCTCTATCTTTCTCTCCCACCCTGTATTTCCTCTGCTCTCTCCTTTTGTGTCTGTCAGATGCAAGGTCAGTAACAACAACAACAACAAAAACAATAACCACCACAGTGACCAAGCAACAAGGGCAGCGAAAGGGGAACAAATGGAGTGCAGGAGCTGTGGATTATTCCTGGCGTAGGCACTCAGCTGTGGCAATAACCCCTTGAGGCAATCAATCCATACATGAAGAAGTAATACAGGTAACAGAGACGTATATGTCCCTGTGTGTTTCCAAAGAGTTAATGTAAATGCACTTTTATTTACTTCTTCATTTATTTATTACCTTGCCACGAGAATTTCTTTTCATTGCTAAAAAAAAGGGTCCCATCAAGGGTACCAGGTGGTGCCACACCCAGTTAAGCACTCATGTTACAATGCAGGAGGACTGGGCTTCAACACCCTGGTTCCCACCTGCCAGGGGAAATCTTTACAAGTGGTGCGGAAGTGCTGCAGTTGTCTCTCTCTCTGTCTCAAACTCTCTCTACCTCCCTTCCCTCTCAATTCCTGTCTATTTATTCCAGTGAATCATCAAGAAAATAGAAAGTCAAAAAAGAAAAAGGAAAAGGAAATATTCCACGACTTCAAATGGGCTACTCAGGACAATGCTTTCCTTGTTAAGATCCGCACAGCATTCCATATGCAGAAAGGCAAAGACGCCATGTATTTTTTAACCCAGTTTTTATATTTATCTATTTATTTAGGTGCTTATTCATTTTTGTTATTGATGAATTAATGTTTTACATTTGACATTGACTAAGGATCTGACACCAGTGGTCTCCAGTACCCCTAGATGGTACTCTGCCTCTACAAAACCGATCCATTGACCTCTCCATCCATCCATCCACCCATACATCTATCCATCCATTCATCCATCCATTCATCCATCCATCCATCCATCCATCCATCCATCCACCAGTCAACCAAGCTAAGTACAAAAGGAGATCTCTCCTTAATGGTGAGGAGAAACAACGATGCATAGGTAGGTTGCAAAGGCCCAGTTTGGCTGAATAGGGCAGAGGGGCTGAAGCAGGGAATGTGTTGGGGCGTGTGGGTTTGGGTGGGGTGAGCCGGAGACCCTGTGAGCTGGGTCACGTTAGGGGCAGGCAGGGGGTGGAAGGGGTTGCGAACAGCTGTCACTGGAGAACCATCACAAGTGCTGGAGCTGGTGAGCAGGGCACCTGGAAGAGAGGACAGACAAAGGAGAGAAGCAAAGTGCGGAGGAGAGGAGAGGGGAGAGGATGGTGAGGACAGGAGAGGACAGGATTGGAGGGGACCTGAGAAACCTACCTGGACAAAGGCAGCATACAGACATCCAGGAAGGCAGGCAGGCATGCAGGCAGCTCTGGCCTGGGCTCCCTGGATCCCGGGCGCACCTCCACCTGTCTTCTCTTGGCTGCCAGCCCTGAGGTCCCTCGTCGGTCAGCTCTGTCTTCCCATCCTTCCGTCCCTCTGTGCCAGGGCCCAGGCGTCTGGGCGCTGTTGCCTGCCCTAGTGGCAGGGCAGTTGGGCTGCCCAGTGCCAGTGTGGCCAGCACAGATTGCCAGGGGCTAGGACATCACAGAGGGCTCCTGTGGTTGCTAGGCCACGGGGACCCCGCCCATCCAGTTGACCAGCAGCCATGACCCCCACGCTGAACTTGACCTGAGGGGTGGTGGCCAGCCACCAGAGCCAGAGCCCCAGGCCAAAGCAGGTGCTGGTCGGCCGGGCCAAGGGGCTATGGGCAGATTGGTGTGTGTCTGGGCATGGGGCTGGCATCTGACAGTCCAGGGCGGGGGACCAAGGTCCGCCAGGCCCCTGTCCCACCATGTGCACTGACACACAGTCTTGCTGACTGACTGACAGTCCCCGCCCCAGAGATACCCACACCAAGTCCCTGGGTGCCCTGAGCTGCCCCTGAGGGTTGGTGGGTGCCTGCCTGGACACATGCCTCCGTAATGGAGGCCTCCATTAATCCCGTTGCCTATTGACAGCTGCCCTCCTGCCCCTCCTCCTCCTCCTCCGCCTCCTCCTCCTCCTCCTCTTCTTCCTCCTCCTCTTCCTCCTCTTCCTCCTGCTCTTCCTCCTCCTCCTCCACCCCCTCCTCCTCTTCCTCATCCTCAGAGGGACTCACTCAGGGCCCTTGGCCTAGGCAAGCCAGGGCTGCTGCTCTGGCTTCTGCAGCTTCTATCCAGTAGTTTGGGGGGGTGTAGGAATCGGTTCCTGTCAGTCCCTGATTCCTGGGACCTTCCATGCCTCCAGTTGCCCCCACTCTCTAGTCCTGACCCCTCCTCAAGGATGCCCCCTTTCCCCTTACCCTCTGTCCCCCAGCTCCCAACTAACATCTACTGTGTTCCTCCCTGCGCTACTTTACTGCCTACCTGCTTCTGCCCTTCAGCCATGAGGGCCCAGGGACAGCCCAGCTGCCATCTCACCATCCAGCAGGGGGACCTGCCCTAACCCCCTGCACCACACCCACACACACACAGCCCTGCACACACTCCTGGGCTCCCCTGCCTTCAGCCTGCCTCTCAAACAGTCTCCTTCTGCCCCCTAGCCCCCTTACAGCCTCTGCCACGGACCCCCACAGACAACTGGGCATGAGCAGTGCAGACATGCAAACAGCTCACCTCGCCCCCACTCCAGTTGCTCCAAGGTTGTCAAGAGCCTTTTTTTCATGCTGTAGGGGAGGGAGTTGAGACAGTCCAATGTCCTGGGGAGCAAGACCTGCAAACAGTCCATCTACAATGTAACATTTGGGTCTCAGGCCGCCCAATCCCTAGTGCGCTGTGCAGACCTTTGACTGGCAAAAACACCCCATCTGAGCGTGAGATCTGGCTGGGCTAGTGGCTCTTTCTGTGGACTAAGAGACAGACAGACAGAGTTTTCAGGTTCAAAACCCATACTTGCCAGAAGATGGTCATTCACTTCGGTAAAAAAAAAAAAAAAAAGGCTTTTTATTTTTTTTTCCCCTGCCTGGGTAACCTGTCTGCTGCCTGTTTCAAAGTGAAAAAAGGGAAAAATCTTTTTTGGAGGGAAAAGGACCAAAATGCAGGCAGGTGGACTCCGTGGAGGGTGCATGGGGAGTTGCTCCTGCCCTGGCACTAGAGCCCCAGCTGCTGTTCCAGGTGCTCTCTGATAACAGAGATCTCCGAGTGTCCTGTCATGACACTGTCATCAGGACTGACCCTCAGGATAATGAGGATTCAAAACGAGGCAGGTGATACTGTCTTCAAAAGCAAATCCAGGGAGGTTTGGCGGTATGTCAGAGGGTTAAGGGCTTGTGGCGCTCACGAATAGAGGGGACAGGTGGAGGGATTTGGGGTCTGGCCCCCAGACCGCCACCTGCAGGGGAGTCGCTTTACAGGGGGTGAAGCAGGTCTTTAGGAGCTCTATCTTTCTCTCCCACCCTGTATTTCCTCTGCTCTCTCCTTTTGTGTCTGTCAGATGCAAGGTCAGTAACAACAACAACAACAAAAACAATAACCACCACAGTGACCAAGCAACAAGGGCAGCGAAAGGGGAACAAATGGAGTGCAGGAGCTGTGGATTATTCCTGGCGTAGGCACTCAGCTGTGGCAATAACCCCTTGAGGCAATCAATCCATACATGAAGAAGTAATACAGGTAACAGAGACGTATATGTCCCTGTGTGTTTCCACTGAGTTAATGTAAATGCACTTTTATTTACTTCTTCATTTATTTATTACCTTGCCACGAGAATTTCTTTTCATTGCTAAAAAAAAGGGTCCCATCAAGGGTACCAGGTGGTGCCACACCCAGTTAAGCACTCATGTTACAATGCAGGAGGACTGGGCTTCAACACCCTGGTTCCCACCTGCCAGGGGAAATCTTTACAAGTGGTGCGGAAGTGCTGCAGTTGTCTCTCTCTCTGTCTCAAACCCTCTCTACCTCCCTTCCCTCTCAATTCCTGTCTATTTATTCCAGTGAATAATCAAGAAAATAGAAAGTCAAAAAAGAAAAAGGAAAGGAAATATTCCACGACTTCAAATGGGCTACTCAGGACAATGCTTTCCTTGTTAAGATCCGCACAGCATTCCATATGCAGAAAGGCAAAGACGCCATGTATTTTTTAACCCAGTTTTTATATTTATCTATTTATTTAGGTGCTTATTCATTTTTGTTATTGATGAATTAATGTTTTACATTTGACATTGACTAAGGATCTGACAACAGTGGTCTCCAGTACCCCTAGATGGTACTCTGCCTCTACAAAACCGATCCATTGACCTCTCCATCCATCCATCCACCCATACACCTATCCATCCATTCATCCATCCATTCATCCATCCATCCATCCATCCATCCATCCACCAGTCAACCAAGCTAAGTACAAAAGGAGATCTCTCCTTAATGGTGAGGAGAAACAACGATGCATAGGTAGGTTGCAAAGGCCCAGTTTGGCTGAATAGGGCAGAGGGGCTGAAGCAGGGAATGTGTTGGGGCGTGTGGGTTTGGGTGGGGTGAGCCGGAGACCCTGTGAGCTGGGTCACGTTAGGGGCAGGCAGGGGGTGGAAGGGGTTGCGAACAGCTGTCACTGGAGAACCATCACAAGTGCTGGAGCTGGTGAGCAGGGCACCTGGAAGAGAGGACAGACAAAGGAGAGAAGCAAAGTGCGGAGGAGAGGAGAGGGGAGAGGATGGTGAGGACAGGAGAGGACAGGAGAGGACAGGATTGGAGGGGACCTGAGAAACCTACCTGGACAAAGGCAGCATACAGACATCCAGGAAGGCAGACAGGCATGCAGGCAGCTCTGGCCTGGGCTCCCTGGATCCCGGGCGCACCTCCACCTGTCTTCTCTTGGCTGCCAGCCCTGAGGTCCCTCGTCGGTCAGCTCTGTCTTCCCATCCTTCCGTCCCTCTGTGCCAGGGCCCAGGCGTCTGGGCGCTGTTGCCTGCCCTAGTGGCAGGGCAGTTGGGCTGCCCAGTGCCAGTGTGGCCAGCACAGATTGCCAGGGGCTAGGACATCACAGAGGGCTCCTGTGGTTGCTAGGCCACGGGGACCCCGCCCATCCAGTTGACCAGCAGCCATGACCCCCACGCTGAAC
The DNA here is from genome assembly GCF_950295315.1 of Erinaceus europaeus. Taxonomy (NCBI): domain Eukaryota; kingdom Metazoa; phylum Chordata; class Mammalia; order Eulipotyphla; family Erinaceidae; genus Erinaceus; species Erinaceus europaeus. The sequence continues at coordinate 41,340 of NW_026647552.1, read as the reverse complement.
TTGACCTGAGGGGTGGTGGCCAGCCACCAGAGCCAGAGCCCCAGGCCAAAGCAGGTGCTGGTCGGCCGGGCCAAGGGGCTATGGGCAGATTGGTGTGTGTCTGGGCATGGGGCTGGCATCTGACAGTCCAGGGCGGGGGACCAAGGTCCGCCAGGCCCCTGTCCCACCATGTGCACTGACACACAGTCTTGCTGACTGACTGACAGTCCCCGCCCCAGAGATACCCACACCAAGTCCCTGGGTGCCCTGAGCTGCCCCTGAGGGTTGGTGGGTGCCTGCCTGGACACATGCCTCCGTAATGGAGGCCTCCATTAATCCCGTTGCCTATTGACAGCTGCCCTCCTGCCCCTCCTCCTCCTCCTCCGCCTCCTCCTCCTCCTCCTCTTCTTCCTCCTCCTCTTCCTCCTCTTCCTCCTGCTCTTCCTCCTCCTCCTCCTCCACCCCCTCCTCCTCTTCCTCATCCTCAGAGGGACTCACTCAGGGCCCTTGGCCTAGGCAAGCCAGGGCTGCTGCTCTGGCTTCTGCAGCTTCTATCCAGTAGTTTTGGGGGGTGTAGGAATCGGTTCCTGTCAGTCCCTGACTCCTGGGACCTTCCATGCCTCCAGCTGCCCCCACTCTCTTGTCCTGACCCCTCCTCAAGGATGCCCCCTTTCCCCTTACCCTCTGTCCCCCAGCTCCCAACTAACATCTACTGTGTTCCTCCCTGCGCTAATTTACTGCCACCCTGCTTCTGCCCTTCAGCCATGAGGGCCCAGGGACAGCCCAGCTGCCATCTCACCATCCAGCAGGGGGACCTGCCCTAACCCCCTGCACCACACCCACACACACACAGCCCTGCACACACTCCTGGGCTCCCCTGCCTTCAGCCTGCCTCTCAAACAGTCTCCTTCTGCCCCCTAGCCCCCTTACAGCCTCTGCCACGGACCCCCACAGACAACTGGGCATGAGCAGTGCAGACATGCAAACAGCTCACCTCGCCCCCACTCCAGTTGCTCCAAGGTTGTCAAGAGCCTTTTTTTCATGCTGTAGGGGAGGGAGTTGAGACAGTCCAATGTCCTGGGGAGCAAGACCTGCAAACAGTCCATCTACAATGTAACATTTGGGTCTCAGGCCGCCCAATCCCTAGTGCGCTGTGCAGACCTTTGACTGGCAAAAACACCCCATCTGAGCGTGAGATCTGGCTGGGCTAGTGGCTCTTTCTGTGGACTAAGAGACAGACAGACAGAGTTTTCAGGTTCAAAACCTATACTTGCCAGAAGATGGTCATTCACTTCGGTAAAAAAAAAAAAAAATAAAAAAATAAGAAGGCTTTTTATTTTTTTTTCCCCTGCCTGGGTAACCTGTCTGCTGCCTGTTTCAAAGTGAAAAAAGGGAAAAATCTTTTTTGGAGGTAAAAGGACCAAAATGCAGGCAGGTGGACTCCGTGGAGGGTGCATGGGGAGTTGCTCCTGCCCTGGCACTAGAGCCCCTGCTGCTGTTCCAGGTGCTCTCTGATAACAGAGATCTCCGAGTGTCCTGTCATGACACTGTCATCAGGACTGACCCTCAGGATAATGAGGATTCAAAACGAGGCAGGTGATACTGTCTTCAAAAGCAAATCCAGGGAGGTTTGGCGGTATGTCAGAGGGTTAAGGGCTTGTGGCGCTCACGAATAGAGGGGACAGGTGGAGGGATTTGGGGTCTGGCCCCCAGACCGCCACCTGCAGGGGAGTCGCTTTACAGGGGGTGAAGCAGGTCTTTAGGAGCTCTATCTTTCTCTCCCACCCTGTATTTCCTCTGTTCTCTCCTTTTGTGTCTGTCAGATGCAAGGTCAGTAACAACAACAACAACAAAAACAATAACCACCACAGTGACCAAGCAACAAGGGCAGCGAAAGGGGAACAAATGGAGTGCAGGAGCTGTGGATTATTCCTGGCGTAGGCACTCAGCTGTGGCAATAACCCCTTGAGGCAATCAATCCATACATGAAGAAGTAATACAGGTAACAGAGACGTATATGTCCCTGTGTGTTTCCACTGAGTTAATGTAAATGCACTTTTATTTACTTCTTCATTTATTTATTACCTTGCCACGAGAATTTCTTTTCATTGCTAAAAAAAAGGGTCCCATCAAGGGTACCAGGTGGTGCCACACCCAGTTAAGCACTCATGTTACAATGCAGGAGGACTGGGCTTCAACACCCTGGTTCCCACCTGCCAGGGGAAATCTTTACAAGTGGTGCGGAAGTGCTGCAGTTGTCTCTCTCTCTGTCTCAAACTCTCTCTACCTCCCTTCCCTCTCAATTCCTGTCTATTTATTCCAGTGAATAATCAAGAAAATAGAAAGTCAAAAAAGAAAAAGGAAAAGGAAATATTCCACGACTTCAAATGGGCTACTCAGGACAATGCTTTCCTTGTTAAGATCCGCACAGCATTCCATATGCAGAAAGGCAAAGACGCCATGTATTTTTTAACCCAGTTTTTATATTTATCTATTTATTTAGGTGCTTATTCATTTTTGTTATTGATGAATTAATGTTTTACATTTGACATTGACTAAGGATCTGACACCAGTGGTCTCCAGTACCCCTAGATGGTACTCTGCCTCTACAAAACCAATCCATTGACCTCTCCATCCATCCATCCACCCATACATCTATCCATCCATTCATCCATCCATTCATCCATCCATCCATCCATCCATCCATCCATCCATCCATCCATCCACCAGTCAACCAAGCTAAGTACAAAAGGAGATCTCTCCTTAATGGTGAGGAGAAACAACGATGCATAGGTAGGTTGCAAAGGCCCAGTTTGGCTGAATAGGGCAGAGGGGCTGAAGCAGGGAATGTGTTGGGGCGTGTGGGTTTGGGTGGGGTGAGCCGGAGACCCTGTGAGCTGGGTCACGTTAGGGGCAGGCAGGGGGTGGAAGGGGTTGCGAACAGCTGTCACTAAGAACCATCACAAGTGCTGGAGCTGGTGAGCAGGGCACCTGGAAGAGAGGACAGACAAAGGAGAGAAGCAAAGTGCGGAGGAGAGGAGAGGGGAGAGGATGGTGAGGACAGGAGAGGACAGGAGAAGACAGGATTGGAGGGGACCTGAGAAACCTACCTGGACAAAGGCAGCATACAGACATCCAGGAAGGCAGGCAGGCATGCAGGCAGCTCTGGCCTGGGCTCCCTGGATCCCGGGCACACCTCCACCTGTCTTCTCTTGGCTGCCAGCCCTGAGGTCCCTCGTCGGTCAGCTCTGTCTTCCCATCCTTCCATCCCTCTGTGCCAGGGCCCAGGCGTCTGGGCGCTGTTGCCTGCCCTAGTGGCAGGGCAGGTGGGCTGCCCAGTGCCAGTGTGGCCAGCACAGATTGCCAGGGGCTAGGACATCACAGAGGGCTCCTGTGGTTGCTAGGCCACGGGGACCCCGCCCATCCAGTTGACCAGCAGCCATGACCCCCCGCTGAACTTGACCTGAGGGGTGGTGGCCAGCCACCAGAGCCAGAGCCCCAGGCCAAAGCAGGTGCTGGTCGGCCGGGCCAAGGGGCTATGGGCAGATTGGTGTGTGTCTGGGCATGGGGCTGGCATCTGACAGTCCAGGGCGGGGGACCAAGGTCCGCCAGGCCCCTGTCCCACCATGTGCACTGACACACAGTCTTGCTGACTGACTGACAGTCCCCGCCCCAGAGATACCCACACCAAGTCCCTGGGTGCCCTGAGCTGCCCCTGAGGGTTGGTGGGTGCCTGCCTGGACACATGCCTCCGTAATGGAGGCCTCCATTAATCCCGTTGCCTATTGACAGCTGCCCTCCTGCCCCTCCTCCTCCTCCTCCGCCTCCTCCTCCTCCTCCTCTTCTTCCTCCTCCTCTTCCTCCTCTTCCTCCTGCTCTTCCTCCTCCTCCTCTACCACCCCATCCTCCTCTTCCTCATCCTCAGAGGGACTCACTCAGGGCCCTTGGCCTAGGCAAGCCAGGGCTGCTGCTCTGGCTTCTGCAGCTTCTATCCAGTAGTTTGGGGGGGGTGTCGGAATCGGTTCCTGTCAGTCCCTGATTCCTGGGACCTTCCATGCCTCCAGTTGCCCCCACTCTCTAGTCCTGACCCCTCCTCAAGGATGCCCCCTTTCCCCTTACCCTCTGTCCCCCAGCTCCCAACTAACATCTACTGTGTTCCTCCCTGCGCTACTTTACTGCCACCCTGCTTCTGCCCTTCAGCCATGAGGGCCCAGGGACAGCCCAGCTGCCATCTCACCATCCAGCAGGGGGACCTGCCCTAACCCCCTGCACCACACCCACACACACACAGCCCTGCACACACTCCTGGGCTCCCCTGCCTTCAGCCTGCCTCTCAAACAGTCTCCTTCTGCCCCCTAGCCCCCTTACAGCCTCTGCCACGGACCCCCACAGACAACTGGGCATGAGCAGTGCAGACATGCAAACAGCTCACCTCGCCCCCACTCCAGTTGCTCCAAGGTTGTCAAGAGCCTTTTTTTCATGCTGTAGGGGAGGGAGTTGAGACAGTCCAATGTCCTGGGGAGCAAGACCTGCAAACAGTCCATCTACAATGTAACATTTGGGTCTCAGGCCGCCCAATCCCTAGTGCGCTGTGCAGACCTTTGACTGGCAAAAACACCCCATCTGAGCGTGAGATCTGGCTGGGCTAGTGGCTCTTTCTGTGGACTAAGAGACAGACAGACAGAGTTTTCAGGTTCAAAACCTATACTTGCCAGAAGATGGTCATTCACTTCGGTAAAAAAAAAAAAAAAAAAAAAATAAGAAGGCTTTTTATTTTTTTTTTCCCCTGCCTGGGTAACCTGTCTGCTGCCTGTTTCAAAGTGAAAAAAGGGAAAAATCTTTTTTGGAGGTAAAAGGACCAAAATGCAGGCAGGTGGACTCCGTGGAGGGTGCATGGGGAGTTGCTCCTGCCCTGGCACTAGAGCCCCAGCTGCTGTTCCAGGTGCTCTCTGATAACAGAGATCTCCGAGTGTCCTGTCATGACACTGTCATCAGGACTGACCCTCAGGATAATGAGGATTCAAAACGAGGCAGGTGATACTGTCTTCAAAAGCAAATCCAGGGAGGTTTGGCGGTATGTCAGAGGGTTAAGGGCTTGTGGCGCTCACGAATAGAGGGGACAGGTGGAGGGATTTGGGGTCTGGCCCCCAGACCGCCACCTGCAGGGGAGTCGCTTTACAGGGGGTGAAGCAGGTCTTTAGGAGCTCTATCTTTCTCTCCCACCCTGTATTTCCTCTGTTCTCTCCTTTTGTGTCTGTCAGATGCAAGGTCAGTAACAACAACAACAACAAAAACAATAACCACCACAGTGACCAAGCAACAAGGGCAGCGAAAGGGGAACAAATGGAGTGCAGGAGCTGTGGATTATTCCTGGCGTAGGCACTCAGCTGTGGCAATAACCCCTTGAGGCAATCAATCCATACATGAAGAAGTAATACAGGTAACAGAAACGTATATGTCCCTGTGTGTTTCCACTGAGTTAATGTAAATGCACTTTTATTTACTTCTTCATTTATTTATTACCTTGCCACGAGAATTTCTTTTCATTGCTAAAAAAAAGGGTCCCATCAAGGGTACCAGGTGGTGCCACACCCAGTTAAGCACTCATGTTACAATGCAGGAGGACTGGGCTTCAACACCCTGGTTCCCACCTGCCAGGGGAAATCTTTACAAGTGGTGCGGAAGTGCTGCAGTTGTCTCTCTCTCTGTCTCAAACTCTCTCTACCTCCCTTCCCTCTCAATTCCTGTCTATTTATTCCAGTGAATCATCAAGAAAATAGAAAGTCAAAAAAGAAAAAGGAAAAGGAAATATTCCACGACTTCAAATGGGCTACTCAGGACAATGCTTTCCTTGTTAAGATCCGCACAGCATTCCATATGCAGAAAGGCAAAGACGCCATGTATTTTTTAACCCAGTTTTTATATTTATCTATTTATTTAGGTGCTTATTCATTTTTGTTATTGATGAATTAATGTTTTACATTTGACATTGACTAAGGATCTGACACCAGTGGTCTCCAGTACCCCTAGATGGTACTCTGCCTCTACAAAACCAATCCATTGACCTCTCCATCCATCCATCCACCCATACATCTATCCATCCATTCATCCATCCATTCATCCATCCATCCATCCATCCATCCATCCATCCATCCATCCATCCACCAGTCAACCAAGCTAAGTACAAAAGGAGATCTCTCCTTAATGGTGAGGAGAAACAACGATGCATAGGTAGGTTGCAAAGGCCCAGTTTGGCTGAATAGGGCAGAGGGGCTGAAGCAGGGAATGTGTTGGGGCGTGTGGGTTTGGGTGGGGTGAGCCGGAGACCCTGTGAGCTGGGTCACGTTAGGGGCAGGCAGGGGGTGGAAGGGGTTGCGAACAGCTGTCACTAAGAACCATCACAAGTGCTGGAGCTGGTGAGCAGGGCACCTGGAAGAGAGGACAGACAAAGGAGAGAAGCAAAGTGCGGAGGAGAGGAGAGGGGAGAGGATGGTGAGGACAGGAGAGGACAGGAGAGGACAGGATTGGAGGGGACCTGAGAAACCTACCTGGACAAAGGCAGCATACAGACATCCAGGAAGGCAGGCAGGCATGCAGGTAGCTCTGGCCTGGGCTCCCTGGATCCCGGGCACACCTCCACCTGTCTTCTCTTGGCTGCCAGCCCTGAGGTCCCTCGTCGGTCAGCTCTGTCTTCCCATCCTTCCATCCCTCTGTGCCAGGGCCCAGGCGTCTGGGCGCTGTTGCCTGCCCTAGTGGCAGGGCAGGTGGGCTGCCCAGTGCCAGTGTGGCCAGCACAGATTGCCAGGGGCTAGGACATCACAGAGGGCTCCTGTGGTTGCTAGGCCACGGGGACCCCACCCATCCAGTTGACCAGCAGCCATGACCCCCCGCTGAACTTGACCTGAGGGGTGGTGGCCAGCCACCAGAGCCAGAGCCCCAGGCCAAAGCAGGTGCTGGTAGGCCGGGCCAAGGGGCTATGGGCAGATTGGTGTGTGTCTGGGCATGGGGCTGGCATCTGACAGTCCAGGGCGGGGGACCAAGGTCCGCCAGGCCCCTGTCCCACCATGTGCACTGACACACAGTCTTGCTGACTGACTGACAGTCCCCGCCCCAGAGATACCCACACCAAGTCCCTGGGTGCCCTGAGCTGCCCCTGAGGGTTGGTGGGTGCCTGCCTGGACACATGCCTCCGTAATGGAGGCCTCCATTAATCCCGTTGCCTATTGACAGCTGCCCTCCTGCCCCTCCTCCTCCTCCTCCGCCTCCTCCTCCTCCTCCTCTTCTTCCTCCTCCTCTTCCTCCTCTTCCTCCTGCTCTTCCTCCTCCTCCTCCACCACCCCCTCCTCCTCTTCCTCATCCTCAGAGGGACTCACTCAGGGCCCTTGGCCTAGGCAAGCCAGGGCTGCTGCTCTGGCTTCTGCAGCTTCTATCCAGTAGTTTGGGGGGGTGTAGGAATCGGTTCCTGTCAGTACCTGATTCCTGGGACCTTCCATGCCTCCAGTTGCCCCCACTCTCTAGTTCTGACCCCTCCTCAAGGATGCCCCCTTTCCCCTTACCCTCTGTCCCCCAGCTCCCAACTAACATCTACTGTGTTCCTCCCTGCGCTACTTTACTGCCACCCTGCTTCTGCCCTTCAGCCATGAGGGCCCAGGGACAGCCCAGCTGCCATCTCACCATCCAGCAGGGGGACCTGCCCTAACCCCCTGCACCACACCCACACACACACAGCCCTGCACACACTCCTGGGCTCCCCTGCCTTCAGCCTGCCTCTCAAACAGTCTCCTTCTGCCCCCTAGCCCCCTTACAGCCTCTGCCACGGACCCCCACAGACAACTGGGCATGAGCAGTGCAGACATGCAAACAGCTCACCTCGCCCCCACTCCAGTTGCTCCAAGGTTGTCAAGAGCCTTTTTTTCATGCTGTAGGGGAGGGAGTTGAGACAGTCCAATGTCCTGGGGAGCAAGACCTGCAAACAGTCCATCTACAATGTAACATTTGGGTCTCAGGCCGCCCAATCCCTAGTGCGCTGTGCAGACCTTTGACTGGCAAAAACACCCCATCTGAGCGTGAGATCTGGCTGGGCTAGTGGCTCTTTCTGTGGACTAAGAGACAGACAGACAGAGTTTTCAGGTTCAAAACCTATACTTGCCAGAAGATGGTCATTCACTTCGGTAAAAAAAAAAAAAAAAAAAAAAAAAAAAGAAGGCTTTTTATTTTTTTTTCCCCTGCCTGGGTAACCTGTCTGCTGCCTGATCAAAGTGAAAAAAGGGAAAAATCTTTTTTGGAGGGAAAAGGACCAAAATGCAGGCAGGTGGACTCCGTGGAGGGTGCATGGGGAGTTGCTCCTGCCCTGGCACTAGAGCCCCAGCTGCTGTTCCAGGTGCTCTCTGATAACAGAGATCTCCGAGTGTCCTGTCATGACACTGTCATCAGGACTGACCCTCAGGATAATGAGGATTCAAAACGAGGCAGGTGATACTGTCTTCAAAAGCAAATCCAGGGAGGTTTGGCGGTATGTCAGAGGGTTAAGGGCTTGTGGCGCTCACGAATAGAGGGGACAGGTGGAGGGATTTGGGGTCTGGCCCCCAGACCGCCACCTGCAGGGGAGTCGCTTTACAGGGGGTGAAGCAGGTCTTTAGGAGCTCTATCTTTCTCTCCCACCCTGTATTTCCTCTGCTCTCTCCTTTTGTGTCTGTCAGATGCAAGGTCAGTAACAACAACAACAACAAAAACAATAACCACCACAGTGACCAAGCAACAAGGGCAGCGAAAGGGGAACAAATGGAGTGCAGGAGCTGTGGATTATTCCTGGCGTAGGCACTCAGCTGTGGCAATAACCCCTTGAGGCAATCAATCCATACATGAAGAAGTAATACAGGTAACAGAGACGTATATGTCCCTGTGTGTTTCCACTGAGTTAATGTAAATGCACTTTTATTTACTTCTTCATTTATTTATTACCTTGCCACGAGAATTTCTTTTCATTGCTAAAAAAAAGGGTCCCATCAAGGGTACCAGGTGGTGCCACACCCAGTTAAGCACTCATGTTACAATGCAGGAGGACTGGGCTTCAACACCCTGGTTCCCACCTGCCAGGGGAAATCTTTACAAGTGGTGCGGAAGTGCTGCAGTTGTCTCTCTCTCTGTCTCAAACTCTCTCTACCTCCCTTCCCTCTCAATTCCTGTCTATTTATTCCAGTGAATAATCAAGAAAATAGAAAGTCAAAAAAGAAAAAGGAAAAGGAAATATTCCACGACTTCAAATGGGCTACTCAGGACAATGCTTTCCTTGTTAAGATCCACACAGCATTCCATATGCAGAAAGGCAAAGACGCCATGTATTTTTTAACCCAGTTTTTATATTTATCTATTTATTTAGGTGCTTATTCATTTTTGTTATTGATGAATTAATGTTTTGCATTTGACATTGACTAAGGATCTGACACCAGTGGTCTCCAGTACCCCTAGATGGTACTCTGCCTCTACAAAACCGATCCATTGACCTCTCCATCCATCCATCCACCCATACATCTATCCATCCATTCATCCATCCATTCATCCATCCATCCATCCATCCATCCATCCATCCACCAGTCAACCAAGCTAAGTACAAAAGGAGATCTCTCCTTAATGGTGAGGAGAAACAACGATGCATAGGTAGGTTGCAAAGGCCCAGTTTGGCTGAATAGGGCAGAGGGGCTGAAGCAGGGAATGTGTTGGGGCGTGTGGGTTTGGGTGGGGTGAGCCGGAGACCCTGTGAGCTGGGTCACGTTAGGGGCAGGCAGGGGGTGGAAGGGGTTGCGAACAGCTGTCACTGGAGAACCATCACAAGTGCTGGAGCTGGTGAGCAGGGCACCTGGAAGAGAGGACAGACAAAGGAGAGAAGCAAAGTGCGGAGGAGAGGAGAGGGGAGAGGATGGTGAGGACAGGAGAGGACAGGAGAGGACAGGATTGGAGGGGACCTGAGAAACCTACCTGGACAAAGGCAGCATACAGACATCCAGGAAGGCAGGCAGGCATGCAGGCAGCTCTGGCCTGGGCTCCCTGGATCCCGGGCACATCTCCACCTGTCTTCTCTTGGCTGCCAGCCCTGAGGTCCCTCGTCGGTCAGCTCTGTCTTCCCATCCTTCCGTCCCTCTGTGCCAGGGCCCAGGCGTCTGGGCGCTGTTGCCTGCCCTAATGGCAGGACAGTTGGGCTGCCCAGTGCCAGTGTGGCCAGCACAGATTGCCAGGGGCTAGGACATCACAGAGGGCTCCTGTGGTTGCTAGGCCACGGGGACCCCGCCCATCCAGTTGACCAGCAGCCATGACCCCCCGCTGAACTTGACCTGAGGGGTGGTGGCCAGCCACCAGAGCCAGAGCCCCAGGCCAAAGCAGGTGCTGGTAGGCCGGGCCAAGGGGCTATGGGCAGATTGGTGTGTGTCTGGGCATGGGGCTGGCATCTGACAGTCCAGGGCGGGGGACCAAGGTCCGCCAGGCCCCTGTCCCACCATGTGCACTGACACACAGTCTTGCTGACTGACTGACAGTCCCCGCCCCAGAGATACCCACACCAAGTCCCTGGGTGCCCTGAGCTGCCCCTGAGGGTTGGTGGGTGCCTGCCTGGACACATGCCTCCGTAATGGAGGCCTCCATTAATCCCGTTGCCTATTGACAGCTGCCCTCCTGCCCCTCCTCCTCCTCCTCCACCTCCTCCTCCTCCTCCTCTTCTTCCTCCTCCTCTTCCTCCTCTTCCTCCTGCTCTTCCTCCTCCTCCTCCACCACCCCCTCCTCCTCTTCCTCATCCTCAGAGGGACTCACTCAGGGCCCTTGGCCTAGGCAAGCCAGGGCTGCTGCTCTGGCTTCTGCAGCTTCTATCCAGTAGTTTGGGGGGGTGTAGGAATCGGTTCCTGTCAGTACCTGATTCCTGGGACCTTCCATGCCTCCAGTTGCCCCCACTCTCTAGTCCTGACCCCTCCTCAAGGATGCCCCGTTTCCCCTTTCCCTCTGTCCCCCAGCTCCCAACTAACATCTACTGTGTTCCTCCCTGCGCTACTTTACTGCCACCCTGCTTCTGCCCTTCAGCCATGAGGGCCCAGGGACAGCCCAGCTGCCATCTCACCATCCAGCAGGGGGACCTGCCCTAACCCCCTGCACCACACCCACACACACACAGCCCTGCACACACTCCTGGGCTCCCCTGCCTTCAGCCTGCCTCTCAAACAGTCTCCTTCTGCCCCCTAGCCCCCTTACAGCCTCTGCCACGGACCCCCACAGACAACTGGGCATGAGCAGTGCAGACATGCAAACAGCTCACCTCGCCCCCACTCCAGTTGCTCCAAGGTTGTCAAGAGCCTTTTTTTCATGCTGTAGGGGAGGGAGTTGAGACAGTCCAATGTCCTGGGGAGCAAGACCTGCAAACAGTCCATCTACAATGTAACATTTGGGTCTCAGGCCGCCCAATCCCTAGTGCGCTGTGCAGACCTTTGACTGGCAAAAACACCCCATCTGAGCGTGAGATCTGGCTGGGCTAGTGGCTCTTTCTGTGGACTAAGAGACAGACAGACAGAGTTTTCAGGTTCAAAACCTATACTTGCCAGAAGATGGTCATTCACTTCGGTAAAAAAAAAAAAAAAAAAAAAAGGCTTTTTATTTTTTTTTTCCCCTGCCTGGGTAACCTGTCTGCTGCCTGTTTCAAAGTGAAAAAAGGGAAAAATCTTTTTTGGAGGGAAAAGGACCAAAATGCAGGCAGGTGGACTCCGTGGAGGGTGCATGGGGAGTTGCTCCTGCCCTGGCACTAGAGCCCCAGCTGCTGTTCCAGGTGCTCTCTGATAACAGAGATCTCCGAGTGTCCTGTCATGACACTGTCATCAGGACTGACCCTCAGGATAATGAGGATTCAAAACGAGGCAGGTGATACTGTCTTCAAAAGCAAATCCAGGGAGGTTTGGCGGTATGTCAGAGGGTTAAGGGCTTGTGGCGCTCACGAATAGAGGGGACAGGTGGAGGGATTTGGGGTCTGGCCCCCAGACCGCCACCTGCAGGGGAGTCGCTTTACAGGGGGTGAAGCAGGTCTTTAGGAGCTCTATCTTTCTCTCCCACCCTGTATTTCCTCTGCTCTCTCCTTTTGTGTCTGTCAGATGCAAGGTCAGTAACAACAACAACAACAAAAACAATAACCACCACAGTGACCAAGCAACAAGGGCAGCGAAAGGGGAACAAATGGAGTGCAGGAGCTGTGGATTATTCGTGGCATAGGCACTCATCTGTGGCAATAACCCGTTGAGGCAATCAATCCATACATGAAGAAGTAATACAGGTAACAGAGACGTATATGTCCCTGTGTGTTTCCACTGAGTTAATGTAAATGCACTTTTATTTACTTCTTCATTTATTTATTACCTTGCCACGAGAATTTCTTTTCATTGCTAAAAAAAAGGGTCCCATCAAGGGTACCAGGTGGTGCCACACCCAGTTAAGCACTCATGTTACAATGCAGGAGGACTGGGCTTCAACACCCTGGTTCCCACCTGCCAGGGGAAATCTTTACAAGTGGTGCGGAAGTGCTGCAGTTGTCTCTCTCTCTGTCTCAAACTCTCTCTACCTCCCTTCCCTCTCAATTCCTGTCTATTTATTCCAGTGAATAATCAAGAAAATAGAAAGTCAAAAAAGAAAAAGGAAAAGGAAATATTCCACGACTTCAAATGGGCTACTCAGGACAATGCTTTCCTTGTTAAGATCCACACAGCATTCCATATGCAGAAAGGCAAAGACGCCATGTATTTTTTAACCCAGTTTTTATATTTAACTATTTATTTAGGTGCTTATTCATTTTTGTTATTGATGAATTAATGTTTTGCATTTGACATTGACTAAGGATCTGACACCAGTGGTCTCCAGTACCCCTAGATGGTACTCTGCCTCTACAAAACCGATCCATTGACCTCTCCATCCATCCATCCACCCATACATCTATCCATCCATTCATCCATCCATTCATCCATCCATCCATCCATCCATCCATCCATCCATCCACCAGTCAACCAAGCTAAGTACAAAAGGAGATCTCTCCTTAATGGTGAGGAGAAACAACGATGCATAGGTAGGTTGCAAAGGCCCAGTTTGGCTGAATAGGGCAGAGGGGCTGAAGCAGGGAATGTGTTGGGGCGTGTGGGTTTGGGTGGGGTGAGCCGGAGACCCTGTGAGCTGGGTCACGTTAGGGGCAGGCAGGGGGTGGAAGGGGTTGCGAACAGCTGTCACTGGAGAACCATCACAAGTGCTGGAGCTGGTGAGCAGGGCACCTGGAAGAGAGGACAGACAAAGGAGAGAAGCAAAGTGCGGAGGAGAGGAGAGGGGAGAGGATGGTGAGGACAGGAGAGGACAGGAGAAGACAGGATTGGAGGGGACCTGAGAAACCTACCTGGACAAAGGCAGCATACAGACATCCAGGAAGGCAGGCAGGCATGCAGGCAGCTCTGGCCTGGGCTCCCTGGATCCCGGGCACATCTCCACCTGTCTTCTCTTGGCTGCCAGCCCTGAGGTCCCTCGTCGGTCAGCTCTGTCTTCCCATCCTTCCGTCCCTCTGTGCCAGGGCCCAGGCGTCTGGGCGCTGTTGCCTGCCCTAATGGCAGGGCAGTTGGGCTGCCCAGTGCCAGTGTGGCCAGCACAGATTGCCAGGGGCTAGGACATCACAGAGAGCTCCTGTGGTTGCTAGGCCACGGGGACCCCGCCCATCCAGTTGACCAGCAGCCATGACCCCCACGCTGAACTTGACCTGAGGGGTGGTGGCCAGCCACCAGAGCCAGAGCCCCAGGCCAAAGCAGGTGCTGGTCGGCCGGGCCAAGGGGCTATGGGCAGATTGGTGTGTGTCTGGGCATGGGGCTGGCATCTGACAGTCCAGGGCGGGGGACCAAGGTCCGCCAGGCCCCTGTCCCACCATGTGCACTGACACACAGTCTTGCTGACTGACTGACAGTCCCCGCCCCAGAGATACCCACACCAAGTCCCTGGGTGCCCTGAGCTGCCCCTGAGGGTTGGTGGGTGCCTGCCTGGACACATGCCTCCGTAATGGAGGCCTCCATTAATCCCGTTGCCTATTGACAGCTGCCCTCCTGCCCCTCCTCCTCCTCCTCCGCCTCCTCCTCCTCCTCCTCCTCTTCTTCCTCCTCCTCTTCCTCCTCTTCCTCCTGCTCTTCCTCCTCCTCCTCCTCCACCCCCTCCTCCTCTTCCTCATCCTCAGAGGGACTCACTCAGGGCCCTTGGCCTAGGCAAGCCAGGGCTGCTGCTCTGGCTTCTGCAGCTTCTATCCAGTAGTTTGGGGGGGTGTAGGAATCGGTTCCTGTCAGTCCCTGATTCCTGGGACTTTCCATGCCTCCAGCTGCCCCCACTCTCTAGTCCTGACCCCTCCTCAAGGATGCCCCCTTTCCCCTTACCCTCTGTCCCCCAGCTCCCAACTAACATCTACTGTGTTCCTCCCTGCGCTACTTTACTGCCTACCTGCTTCTGCCCTTCAGCCATGAGGGCCCAGGGACAGCCCAGCTGCCATCTCACCATCCAGCAGGGGGACCTGCCCTAACCCCCTGCACCACACCCACACACACACAGCCCTGCACACACTCCTGGGCTCCCCTGCCTTCAGCCTGCCTCTCAAACAGTCTCCTTCTGCCCCCTAGCCCCCTTACAGCCTCTGCCACGGACCCCCACAGACAACTGGGCATGAGCAGTGCAGACATGCAAACAGCTCACCTCGCCCCCACTCCAGTTGCTCCAAGGTTGTCAAGAGCCTTTTTTTCATGCTGTAGGGGAGGGAGTTGAGACAGTCCAATGTCCTGGGGAGCAAGACCTGCAAACAGTCCATCTACAATGTAACATTTGGGTCTCAGGCCGCCCAATCCCTAGTGCGCTGTGCAGACCTTTGACTGGCAAAAACACCCCATCTGAGCGTGAGATCTGGCTGGGCTAGTGGCTCTTTCTGTGGACTAAGAGACACACAGACAGAGTTTTCAGGTTCAAAACCTATACTTGCCAGAAGATGGTCATTCACTTCGGTAAAAAAAAAAAAAAAAAAAAAATAAGAAGGCTTTTTATTTTTTTTTTCCCCTGCCTGGGTAACCTGTCTGCTGCCTGTTTCAAAGTGAAAAAAGGGAAAAATCTTTTTTGGAGGGAAAAGGACCAAAATGCAGGCAGGTGGACTCCGTGGAGGGTGCATGGGGAGTTGCTCCTGCCCTGGCACTAGAGCCCCAGCTGCTGTTCCAGGTGCTCTCTGATAACAGAGATCTCCGAGTGTCCTGTCATGACACTGTCATCAGGACTGACCCTCAGGATAATGAGGATTCAAAACGAGGCAGGTGATACTGTCTTCAAAAGCAAATCCAGGGAGGTTTGGCGGTATGTCAGAGGGTTAAGGGCTTGTGGCGCTCACGAATAGAGGGGACAGGTGGAGGGATTTGGGGTCTGGCCCCCAGACCGCCACCTGCAGGGGAGTCGCTTTACAGGGGGTGAAGCAGGTCTTTAGGAGCTCTATCTTTCTCTCCCACCCTGTATTTCCTCTGCTCTCTCCTTTTGTGTCTGTCAGATGCAAGGTCAGTAACAACAACAACAACAAAAACAATAACCACCACAGTGACCAAGCAACAAGGGCAGCGAAAGGGGAACAAATGGAGTGCAGGAGCTGTGGATTATTCCTGGCGTAGGCACTCAGCTGTGGCAATAACCCGTTGAGGCAATCAATCCATACATGAAGAAGTAATACAGGTAACAGAGACGTATATGTCCCTGTGTGTTTCCACTGAGTTAATGTAAATGCACTTTTATTTACTTCTTCATTTATTTATTACCTTGCCACGAGAATTTCTTTTCATTGCTAAAAAAAAGGGTCCCATCAAGGGTACCAGGTGGTGCCACACCCAGTTAAGCACTCATGTTACAATGCAGGAGGACTGGGCTTCAACACCCTGGTTCCCACCTGCCAGGGGAAATCTTTACAAGTGGTGCGGAAGTGCTGCAGTTGTCTCTCTCTCTGTCTCAAACTCTCTCTACCTCCCTTCCCTCTCAATTCCTGTCTATTTATTCCAGTGAATCATCAAGAAAATAGAAAGTCAAAAAAGAAAAAGGAAAAGGAAATATTCCACGACTTCAAATGGGCTACTCAGGACAATGCTTTCCTTGTTAAGATCCACACAGCATTCCATATGCAGAAAGGCAAAGACGCCATGTATTTTTTAACCCAGTTTTTATATTTATCTATTTATTTAGGTGCTTATTCATTTTTGTTATTGATGAATTAATGTTTTGCATTTGACATTGACTAAGGATCTGACACCAGTGGTCTCCAGTACCCCTAGATGGTACTCTGCCTCTACAAAACCGATCCATTGACCTCTCCATCCATCCATCCACCCATACATCTATCCATCCATTCATCCATCCATTCATCCATCCATCCATCCATCCATCCATCCATCCATCCATCCATCCACCAGTCAACCAAGCTAAGTACAAAAGGAGATCTCTCCTTAATGGTGAGGAGAAACAACGATGCATAGGTAGGTTGCAAAGGCCCAGTTTGGCTGAATAGGGCAGAGGGGCTGAAGCAGGGAATGTGTTGGGGCGTGTGGGTTTGGGTGGGGTGAGCCGGAGACCCTGTGAGCTGGGTCACGTTAGGGGCAGGCAGGGGGTGGAAGGGGTTGCAAACAGCTGTCACTGGAGAACCATCACAAGTGCTGGAGCTGGTGAGCAGGGCACCTGGAAGAGAGGACAG
The DNA here is from genome assembly GCF_950295315.1 of Erinaceus europaeus. Lineage (NCBI taxonomy): Eukaryota > Metazoa > Chordata > Mammalia > Eulipotyphla > Erinaceidae > Erinaceus > Erinaceus europaeus. The sequence goes on along the minus strand of NW_026647552.1, from coordinate 24,623 downwards.
ACAAAGGAGAGAAGCAAAGTGCGGAGGAGAGGAGAGGGGAGAGGATGGTGAGGACAGGAGAGGACAGGAGAGGACAGGATTGGAGGGGACCTGAGAAACCTACCTGGACAAAGGCAGCATACAGACATCCAGGAAGGCAGGCAGGCATGCAGGCAGCTCTGGCCTGGGCTCCCTGGATCCCGGGCACATCTCCACCTGTCTTCTCTTGGCTGCCAGCCCTGAGGTCCCTCGTCGGTCAGCTCTGTCTTCCCATCCTTCCGTCCCTCTGTGCCAGGGCCCAGGCGTCTGGGCGCTGTTGCCTGCCCTAGTGGCAGGGCAGTTGGGCTGCCCAGTGCCAGTGTGGCCAGCACAGATTGCCAGGGGCTAGGACATCACAGAGGGCTCCTGTGGTTGCTAGGCCACGGGGACCCCGCCCATCCAGTTGACCAGCAGCCATGACCCCCACGCTGAACTTGACCTGAGGGGTGGTGGCCAGCCACCAGAGCCAGAGCCCCAGGCCAAAGCAGGTGCTGGTCGGCCGGGCCAAGGGGCTATGGGCAGATTGGTGTGTGTCTGGGCATGGGGCTGGCATCTGACAGTCCAGGGCGGGGGACCAAGGTCCGCCAGGCCCCTGTCCCACCATGTGCACTGACACACAGTCTTGCTGACTGACTGACAGTCCCCGCCCCAGAGATACCCACACCAAGTCCCTGGGTGCCCTGAGCTGCCCCTGAGGGTTGGTGGGTGCCTGCCTGGACACATGCCTCCGTAATGGAGGCCTCCATTAATCCCGTTGCCTATTGACAGCTGCCCTCCTGCCCCTCCTCCTCCTCCTCCGCCTCCTCCTCCTCCTCCTCTTCTTCCTCCTCCTCTTCCTCCTCTTCCTCCTGCTCTTCCTCCTCCTCCTCCTCCACCCCCTCCTCCTCTTCCTCATCCTCAGAGGGACTCACTCAGGGCCCTTGGCCTAGGCAAGCCAGGGCTGCTGCTCTGGCTTCTGCAGCTTCTATCCAGTAGTTTGGGGGGGTGTAGGAATCGGTTCCTGTCAGTCCCTGATTCCTGGGACCTTCCATGCCTCCAGCTGCCCCCACTCTCTAGTCCTGACCCCTCCTCAAGGATGCCCCCTTTCCCCTTACCCTCTGTCCCCCAGCTCCCAACTAACATCTACTGTGTTCCTCCCTGCGCTACTTTACTGCCTACCTGCTTCTGCCCTTCAGCCATGAGGGCCCAGGGACAGCCCAGCTGCCATCTCACCATCCAGCAGGGGGACCTGCCCTAACCCCCTGCACCACACCCACACACACACAGCCCTGCACACACTCCTGGGCTCCCCTGCCTTCAGCCTGCCTCTCAAACAGTCTCCTTCTGCCCCCTAGCCCCCTTACAGCCTCTGCCACGGACCCCCACAGACAACTGGGCATGAGCAGTGCAGACATGCAAACAGCTCACCTCGCCCCCACTCCAGTTGCTCCAAGGTTGTCAAGAGCCTTTTTTTCATGCTGTAGGGGAGGGAGTTGAGACAGTCCAATGTCCTGGGGAGCAAGACCTGCAAACAGTCCATCTACAATGTAACATTTGGGTCTCAGGCCGCCCAATCCCTAGTGCGCTGTGCAGACCTTTGACTGGCAAAAACACCCCATCTGAGCGTGAGATCTGGCTGGGCTAGTGGCTCTTTCTGTGGACTAAGCGACAGACAGACAGAGTTTTCAGGTTCAAAACCTATACTTGCCAGAAGATGGTCATTCACTTCGGTAAAAAAAAAAAAAAAAAATAAGAAGGCTTTTTATTTTTTTTTTCCCCTGCCTGGGTAACCTGTCTGCTGCCTGTTTCAAAGTGAAAAAAGGGAAAAATCTTTTTTGGAGGGAAAAGGACCAAAATGCAGGCAGGTGGACTCCGTGGAGGGTGCATGGGGAGTTGCTCCTGCCCTGGCACTAGAGCCCCAGCTGCTGTTCCAGGTGCTCTCTGATAACAGAGAACTCCGAGTGTCCTGTCATGACACTGTCATCAGGACTGACCCTCAGGATAATGAGGATTCAAAACGAGGCAGGTGATACTGTCTTCAAAAGCAAATCCAGGGAGGTTTGGCGGTATGTCAGAGGGTTAAGGGCTTGTGGCGCTCACGAATAGAGGGGACAGGTGGAGGGATTTGGGGTCTGGCCCCCAGACCGCCACCTGCAGGGGAGTCGCTTTACAGGGGGTGAAGCAGGTCTTTAGGAGCTCTATCTTTCTCTCCCACCCTGTATTTCCTCTGCTCTCTCCTTTTGTGTCTGTCAGATGCAAGGTCAGTAACAACAACAACAACAAAAACAATAACCACCACAGTGACCAAGCAACAAGGGCAGCGAAAGGGGAACAAATGGAGTGCAGGAGCTGTGGATTATTCCTGGCGTAGGCACTCAGCTGTGGCAATAACCCCTTGAGGCAATCAATCCATACATGAAGAAGTAATACAGGTAACAGAGACGTATATGTCCCTGTGTGTTTCCACTGAGTTAATGTAAATGCACTTTTATTTACTTCTTCATTTATTTATTACCTTGCCACGAGAATTTCTTTTCATTGCTAAAAAAAAGGGTCCCATCAAGGGTACCAGGTGGTGCCACACCCAGTTAAGCACTCATGTTACAATGCAGGAGGACTGGGCTTCAACACCCTGGTTCCCACCTGCCAGGGGAAATCTTTACAAGTGGTGCGGAAGTGCTGCAGTTGTCTCTCTCTCTGTCTCAAACTCTCTCTACCTCCCTTCCCTCTCAATTCCTGTCTATTTATTCCAGTGAATCATCAAGAAAATAGAAAGTAAAAAAAGAAAAAGGAAAAGGAAATATTCCACGACTTCAAATGGGCTACTCAGGACAATGCTTTCCTTGTTAAGATCCACACAGCATTCCATATGCAGAAAGGCAAAGACGCCATGTATTTTTTAACCCAGTTTTTATATTTATCTATTTATTTAGGTGCTTATTCATTTTTGTTATTGATGAATTAATGTTTTGCATTTGACATTGACTAAGGATCTGACACCAGTGGTCTCCAGTACCCCTAGATGGTACTCTGCCTCTACAAAACCGATCCATTGACCTCTCCATCCATCCATCCACCCATACATCTATCCATCCATTCATCCATCCATTCATCCATCCATCCATCCATCCATCCATCCATCCATCCATCCACCAGTCAACCAAGCTAAGTACAAAAGGAGATCTCTCCTTAATGGTGAGGAGAAACAACGATGCATAGGTAGGTTGCAAAGGCCCAGTTTGGCTGAATAGGGCAGAGGGGCTGAAGCAGGGAATGTGTTGGGGCGTGTGGGTTTGGGTGGGGTGAGCCGGAGACCCTGTGAGCTGGGTCACGTTAGGGGCAGGCAGGGGGTGGAAGGGGTTGCAAACAGCTGTCACTGGAGAACCATCACAAGTGCTGGAGCTGGTGAGCAGGGCACCTGGAAGAGAGGACAGACAAAGGAGAGAAGCAAAGTGCGGAGGAGAGGAGAGGGGAGAGGATGGTGAGGACAGGAGAGGACAGGAGAGGACAGGATTGGAGGGGACCTGAGAAACCTACCTGGACAAAGGCAGCATACAGACATCCAGGAAGGCAGGCAGGCATGCAGGCAGCTCTGGCCTGGGCTCCCTGGATCCCGGGCACATCTCCACCTGTCTTCTCTTGGCTGCCAGCCCTGAGGTCCCTCGTCGGTCAGCTCTGTCTTCCCATCCTTCCGTCCCTCTGTGCCAGGGCCCAGGCGTCTGGGCGCTGTTGCCTGCCCTAGTGGCAGGGCAGTTGGGCTGCCCAGTGCCAGTGTGGCCAGCACAGATTGCCAGGGGCTAGGACATCACAGAGGGCTCCTGTGGTTGCTAGGCCACGGGGACCCCGCCCATCCAGTTGACCAGCAGCCATGACCCCCACGCTGAACTTGACCTGAGGGGTGGTGGCCAGCCACCAGAGCCAGAGCCCCAGGCCAAAGCAGGTGCTGGTCGGCCGGGCCAAGGGGCTATGGGCAGATTGGTGTGTGTCTGGGCATGGGGCTGGCATCTGACAGTCCAGGGCGGGGGACCAAGGTCCGCCAGGCCCCTGTCCCACCATGTGCACTGACACACAGTCTTGCTGACTGACTGACAGTCCCCGCCCCAGAGATACCCACACCAAGTCCCTGGGTGCCCTGAGCTGCCCCTGAGGGTTGGTGGGTGCCTGCCTGGACACATGCCTCCGTAATGGAGGCCTCCATTAATCCCGTTGCCTATTGACAGCTGCCCTCCTGCCCCTCCTCCTCCTCCTCCGCCTCCTCCTCCTCCTCCTCTTCTTCCTCCTCCTCTTCCTCCTCTTCCTCCTGCTCTTCCTCCTCCTCCTCCTCCACCCCCTCCTCCTCTTCCTCATCCTCAGAGGGACTCACTCAGGGCCCTTGGCCTAGGCAAGCCAGGGCTGCTGCTCTGGCTTCTGCAGCTTCTATCCAGTAGTTTGGGGGGGTGTAGGAATCGGTTCCTGTCAGTCCCTGATTCCTGGGACCTTCCATGCCTCCAGCTGCCCCCACTCTCTAGTCCTGACCCCTCCTCAAGGATGCCCCCTTTCCCCTTACCCTCTGTCCCCCAGCTCCCAACTAACATCTACTGTGTTCCTCCCTGCGCTACTTTACTGCCTACCTGCTTCTGCCCTTCAGCCATGAGGGCCCAGGGACAGCCCAGCTGCCATCTCACCATCCAGCAGGGGGACCTGCCCTAACCCCCTGCACCACACCCACACACACACAGCCCTGCACACACTCCTGGGCTCCCCTGCCTTCAGCCTGCCTCTCAAACAGTCTCCTTCTGCCCCCTAGCCCCCTTACAGCCTCTGCCACGGACCCCCACAGACAACTGGGCATGAGCAGTGCAGACATGCAAACAGCTCACCTCGCCCCCACTCCAGTTGCTCCAAGGTTGTCAAGAGCCTTTTTTTCATGCTGTAGGGGAGGGAGTTGAGACAGTCCAATGTCCTGGGGAGCAAGACCTGCAAACAGTCCATCTACAATGTAACATTTGGGTCTCAGGCCGCCCAATCCCTAGTGCGCTGTGCAGACCTTTGACTGGCAAAAACACCCCATCTGAGCGTGAGATCTGGCTGGGCTAGTGGCTCTTTCTGTGGACTAAGCGACAGACAGACAGAGTTTTCAGGTTCAAAACCTATACTTGCCAGAAGATGGTCATTCACTTCGGTAAAAAAAAAAAAAAAAAATAAGAAGGCTTTTTATTTTTTTTTTCCCCTGCCTGGGTAACCTGTCTGCTGCCTGTTTCAAAGTGAAAAAAGGGAAAAATCTTTTTTGGAGGGAAAAGGACCAAAATGCAGGCAGGTGGACTCCGTGGAGGGTGCATGGGGAGTTGCTCCTGCCCTGGCACTAGAGCCCCAGCTGCTGTTCCAGGTGCTCTCTGATAACAGAGAACTCCGAGTGTCCTGTCATGACACTGTCATCAGGACTGACCCTCAGGATAATGAGGATTCAAAACGAGGCAGGTGATACTGTCTTCAAAAGCAAATCCAGGGAGGTTTGGCGGTATGTCAGAGGGTTAAGGGCTTGTGGCGCTCACGAATAGAGGGGACAGGTGGAGGGATTTGGGGTCTGGCCCCCAGACCGCCACCTGCAGGGGAGTCGCTTTACAGGGGGTGAAGCAGGTCTTTAGGAGCTCTATCTTTCTCTCCCACCCTGTATTTCCTCTGCTCTCTCCTTTTGTGTCTGTCAGATGCAAGGTCAGTAACAACAACAACAACAAAAACAATAACCACCACAGTGACCAAGCAACAAGGGCAGCGAAAGGGGAACAAATGGAGTGCAGGAGCTGTGGATTATTCCTGGCGTAGGCACTCAGCTGTGGCAATAACCCCTTGAGGCAATCAATCCATACATGAAGAAGTAATACAGGTAACAGAGACGTATATGTCCCTGTGTGTTTCCACTGAGTTAATGTAAATGCACTTTTATTTACTTCTTCATTTATTTATTACCTTGCCACGAGAATTTCTTTTCATTGCTAAAAAAAAGGGTCCCATCAAGGGTACCAGGTGGTGCCACACCCAGTTAAGCACTCATGTTACAATGCAGGAGGACTGGGCTTCAACACCCTGGTTCCCACCTGCCAGGGGAAATCTTTACAAGTGGTGCGGAAGTGCTGCAGTTGTCTCTCTCTCTGTCTCAAACTCTCTCTACCTCCCTTCCCTCTCAATTCCTGTCTATTTATTCCAGTGAATCATCAAGAAAATAGAAAGTCAAAAAAGAAAATGGAAAAGGAAATATTCCACGACTTCAAATGGGCTACTCAGGACAATGCTTTCCTTGTTAAGATCCACACAGCATTCCATATGCAGAAAGGCAAAGACGCCATGTATTTTTTAACCCAGTTTTTATATTTATCTATTTATTTAGGTGCTTATTCATTTTTGTTATTGATGAATTAATGTTTTGCATTTGACATTGACTAAGGATCTGACACCAGTGGTCTCCAGTACCCCTAGATGGTACTCTGCCTCTACAAAACCGATCCATTGACCTCTCCATCCATCCATCCACCCATACATCTATCCATCCATTCATCCATCCATTCATCCATCCATCCATCCATCCATCCATCCATCCACCAGTCAACCAAGCTAAGTACAAAAGGAGATCTCTCCTTAATGGTGAGGAGAAACAACGATGCATAGGTAGGTTGCAAAGGCCCAGTTTGGCTGAATAGGGCAGAGGGGCTGAAGCAGGGAATGTGTTGGGGCGTGTGGGTTTGGGTGGGGTGAGCCGGAGACCCTGTGAGCTGGGTCACGTTAGGGGCAGGCAGGGGGTGGAAGGGGTTGCGAACAGCTGTCACTGGAGAACCATCACAAGTGCTGGAGCTGGTGAGCAGGGCACCTGGAAGAGAGGACAGACAAAGGAGAGAAGCAAAGTGCAGAGGAGAGGAGAGGGGAGAGGATGGTGAGGACAGGAGAGGACAGGAGAGGACAGGATTGGAGGGGACCTGAGAAACCTACCTGGACAAAGGCAGCATACAGACATCCAGGAAGGCAGGCAGGCATGCAGGCAGCTCTGGCCTGGGCTCCCTGGATCCCGGGCACATCTCCACCTGTCTTCTCTTGGCTGCCAGCCCTGAGGTCCCTCGTCGGTCAGCTCTGTCTTCCCATCCTTCCGTCCCTCTGTGCCAGGGCCCAGGCGTCTGGGCGCTGTTGCCTGCCCTAGTGGCAGGGCAGTTGGGCTGCCCAGTGCCAGTGTGGCCAGCACAGATTGCCAGGGGCTAGGACATCACAGAGGGCTCCTGTGGTTGCTAGGCCACGGGGACCCCGCCCATCCTGTTGACCAGCAGCCATGACCCCCACGCTGAACTTGACCTGAGGGGTGGTGGCCAGCCGCCAGAGCCAGAGCCCCAGGCCAAAGCAGGTGCTGGTCGGCCGGGCCAAGGGGCTATGGGCAGATTGGTGTGTGTCTGGGCATGGGGCTGGCATCTGACAGTCCAGGGCGGGGGACCAAGGTCCGCCAGGCCCCTGTCCCACCATGTGCACTGACACACAGTCTTGCTGACTGACTGACAGTCCCCGCCCCAGAGATACCCACACCAAGTCCCTGGGTGCCCTGAGCTGCCCCTGAGGGTTGGTGGGTGCCTGCCTGGACACATGCCTCCGTAATGGAGGCCTCCATTAATCCCGTTGCCTATTGACAGCTGCCCTCCTGCCCCTCCTCCTCCTCCTCCGCCTCCTCCTCCTCCTCCTCCTCTTCTTCCTCCTCCTCTTCCTCCTCTTCCTCCTGCTCTTCCTCCTCCTCCTCCTCCACCCCCTCCTCCTCTTCCTCATCCTCAGAGGGACTCACTCAGGGCCCTTGGCCTAGGCAAGCCAGGGCTGCTGCTCTGGCTTCTGCAGCTTCTATCCAGTAGTTTGGGGGGGTGTAGGAATCGGTTCCTGTCAGTCCCTGATTCCTGGGACCTTCCATGCCTCCAGCTGCCCCCACTCTCTAGTCCTGACCCCTCCTCAAGGATGCCCCCTTTCCCGTTACCCTCTGTCCCCCAGCTCCCAACTAACATCTACTGTGTTCCTCCCTGCGCTACTTTACTGCCTACCTGCTTCTGCCCTTCAGCCATGAGGGCCCAGGGACAGCCCAGCTGCCATCTCACCATCCAGCAGGGGGACCTGCCCTAACCCCCTGCACCACACCCACACACACACAGCCCTGCACACACTCCTGGGCTCCCCTGCCTTCAGCCTGCCTCTCAAACAGTCTCCTTCTGCCCCCTAGCCCCCTTACAGCCTCTGCCACGGACCCCCACAGACAACTGGGCATGAGCAGTGCAGACATGCAAACAGCTCACCTCGCCCCCACTCCAGTTGCTCCAAGGTTGTCAAGAGCCTTTTTTTCATGCTGTAGGGGAGGGAGTTGAGACAGTCCAATGTCCTGGGGAGCAAGACCTGCAAACAGTCCATCTACAATGTAACATTTGGGTCTCAGGCCGCCCAATCCCTAGTGCGCTGTGCAGACCTTTGACTGGCAAAAACACCCCATCTGAGCGTGAGATCTGGCTGGGCTAGTGGCTCTTTCTGTGGACTAAGAGACAGACAGACAGAGTTTTCAGGTTCAAAACCTATACTTGCCAGAAGATGGTCATTCACTTCGGTAAAAAAAAAAAAAAATAAAAAAATAAGAAGGCTTTTTATTTTTTTTTCCCCTGCCTGGGTAACCTGTCTGCTGCCTGTTTCAAAGTGAAAAAAGGGAAAAATCTTTTTTGGAGGGAAAAGGACCAAAATGCAGGCAGGTGGACTCCGTGGAGGGTGCATGGGGAGTTGCTCCTGCCCTGGCACTAGAGCCCCAGCTGCTGTTCCAGGTGCTCTCTGATAACAGAGATCTCCGAGTGTCCTGTCATGACACTGTCATCAGGACTGACCCTCAGGATAATGAGGATTCAAAACGAGGCAGGTGATACTGTCTTCAAAAGCAAATCCAGGGAGGTTTGGCGGTATGTCAGAGGGTTAAGGGCTTGTGGCGCTCACGAATAGAGGGGACAGGTGGAGGGATTTGGGGTCTGGCCCCCAGACCGCCACCTGCAGGGGAGTCGCTTTACAGGGGGTGAAGCAGGTCTTTAGGAGCTCTATCTTTCTCTCCCACCCTGTATTTCCTCTGCTCTCTCCTTTTGTGTCTGTCAGATGCAAGGTCAGTAACAACAACAACAACAAAAACAATAACCACCACAGTGACCAAGCAACAAGGGCAGCGAAAGGGGAACAAATGGAGTGCAGGAGCTGTGGATTATTCCTGGCGTAGGCACTCAGCTGTGGCAATAACCCCTTGAGGCAATCAATCCATACATGAAGAAGTAATACAGGTAACAGAGACGTATATGTCCCTGTGTGTTTCCACTGAGTTAATGTAAATGCACTTTTATTTACTTCTTCATTTATTTATTACCTTGCCACGAGAATTTCTTTTCATTGCTAAAAAAAAGGGTCCCATCAAGGGTACCAGGTGGTGCCACACCCAGTTAAGCACTCATGTTACAATGCAGGAGGACTGGGCTTCAACACCCTGGTTCCCACCTGCCAGGGGAAATCTTTACAAGTGGTGCGGAAGTGCTGCAGTTGTCTCTCTCTCTGTCTCAAACTCTCTCTACCTCCCTTCCCTCTCAATTCCTGTCTATTTATTCCAGTGAATCATCAAGAAAATAGAAAGTCAAAAAAGAAAAAGGAAAAGGAAATATTCCACGACTTCAAATGGGCTACTCAGGACAATGCTTTCCTTGTTAAGATCCGCACAGCATTCCATATGCAGAAAGGCAAAGACGCCATGTATTTTTTAACCCAGTTTTTATATTTATCTATTTATTTAGGTGCTTATTCATTTTTGTTATTGATGAATTAATGTTTTACATTTGACATTGACTAAGGATCTGACAACAGTGGTCTCCAGTACCCCTAGATGGTACTCTGCCTCTACAAAACCGATCCATTGACCTCTCCATCCATCCATCCACCCATACACCTATCCATCCATTCATCCATCCATTCATCCATCCATCCATCCATCCATCCATCCATCCATCCATCCATCCACCAGTCAACCAAGCTAAGTACAAAAGGAGATCTCTCCTTAATGGTGAGGAGAAACAACGATGCATAGGTAGGTTGCAAAGGCCCAGTTTGGCTGAATAGGGCAGAGGGGCTGAAGCAGGGAATGTGTTGGGGCGTGTGGGTTTGGGTGGGGTGAGCCGGAGACCCTGTGAGCTGGGTCACGTTAGGGGCAGGCAGGGGGTGGAAGGGGTTGCGAACAGCTGTCACTGGAGAACCATCACAAGTGCTGGAGCTGGTGAGCAGGGCACCTGGAAGAGAGGACAGACAAAGGAGAGAAGCAAAGTGCGGAGGAGAGGAGAGGGGAGAGGATGGTGAGGACAGGAGAGGACAGGAGAGGACAGGATTGGAGGGGACCTGAGAAACCTACCGGGACAAAGGCAGCATACAGACATCCAGGAAGGCAGACAGGCATGCAGGCAGCTCTGGCCTGGGCTCCCTGGATCCCGGGCACACCTCCAACTGTCTTCTCTTGGCTGCCAGCCCTGAGGTCCCTCGTCGGTCAGCTCTGTCTTCCCATCCTTCCGTCCCTCTGTGTCAGGGCCCAGGCGTCTGGGCGCTGTTGCCTGCCCTAGTGGCAGGGCAGTTGGGCTGCCCAGTGCCAGTGTGGCCAGCACAGATTGCCAGGGGCTAGGACATCACAGAGGGCTCCTGTGGTTGCTAGGCCACGGGGACCCCGCCCATCCAGTTGACCAGCAGCCATGACCCCCACGCTGAACTTGACCTGAGGGGTGGTGGCCAGCCACCAGAGCCAGAGCCCCAGGCCAAAGCAGGTGCTGGTCGGCCGGGCCAAGGGGCTATGGGCAGATTGGTGTGTGTCTCGGCATGGGGCTGGCATCTGACAGTCCAGGGCGGGGGACCAAGGTCCGCCAGGCCCATGTCCCACCATGTGCACTGACACACAGTCTTGCTGACTGACTGACAGTCCCCGCCCCAGAGATACCCACACCAAGTCCCTGGGTGCCCTGAGCTGCCCCTGAGGTTTGGTGGGTGCCTGCCTGGACACATGCCTCCGTAATGGAGGCCTCCATTAATCCCGTTGCCTATTGACAGCTGCCCTCCTGCCCCTCCTCCTCCTCCTCTGCCTCCTCCTCCTCCTCCTCCTCTTCTTCCTCCTCCTCTTCCTCCTCTTCCTCCTGCTCTTCCTCCTCCTCCTCCTCCACCCCCTCCTCCTCTTCCTCATCCTCAGAGGGACTCACTCAGGGCCCTTGGCCTAGGCAAGCCAGGGCTGCTGCTCTGGCTTCTGCAGCTTCTATCCAGTAGTTTGGGGGGGTGTAGGAATCGGTTCCTGTCAGTCCCTGATTCCTGGGACCTTCCATGCCTCCAGCTGCCCCCACTCTCTAGTCCTGACCCCTCCTCAAGGATGCCCCCTTTCCCCTTACCCTCTGTCCCCCAGCTCCCAACTAACATCTACTGTGTTCCTCCCTGCGCTACTTTACTGCCTACCTGCTTCTGCCCTTCAGCCATGAGGGCCCAGGGACAGCCCAGCTGCCATCTCACCATCCAGCAGGGGGACCTGCCCTAACCCCCTGCACCACACCCACACACACACAGCCCTGCACACACTCCTGGGCTCCCCTGCCTTCAGCCTGCCTCTCAAACAGTCTCCTTCTGCCCCCTAGCCCCCTTACAGCCTCTGCCACGGACCCCCACAGACAACTGGGCATGAGCAGTGCAGACATGCAAACAGCTCACCTCGCCCCCACTCCAGTTGCTCCAAGGTTGTCAAGAGCCTTTTTTTCATGCTGTAGGGGAGGGAGTTGAGACAGTCCAATGTCCTGGGGAGCAAGAACTGCAAACAGTCCATCTACAATGTAACATTTGGGTCTCAGGCCGCCCAATCCCTAGTGCGCTGTGCAGACCTTTGACTGGCAAAAACACCCCATCTGAGCGTGAGATCTGGCTGGGCTAGTGGCTCTTTCTGTGGACTAAGAGACAGACAGACAGAGTTTTCAGGTTCAAAACCTATACTTGCCAGAAGATGGTCATTCACTTCGGTAAAAAAAAAAATAAGAAGGCTTTTTATTTTTTTTCCCCTGCCTGGGTAACCTGTCTGCTGCCTGTTTCAAAGTGAAAAAAGGGAAAAATCTTTTTTGGAGGGAAAAGGACCAAAATGCAGGCAGGTGGACTCCGTGGAGGGTGCATGGGGAGTTGCTCCTGCCCTGGCACTAGAGCCCCAGCTGCTGTTCCAGGTGCTCTCTGATAACAGAGATCTCCGAGTGTCCTGTCATGACACTGTCATCAGGACTGACCCTCAGGATAATGAGGATTCAAAACGAGGCAGGTGATACTGTCTTCAAAAGCAAATCCAGGGAGGTTTGGCGGTATGTCAGAGGGTTAAGGGCTTGTGGCGCTCACGAATAGAGGGGACAGGTGGAGGGATTTGGGGTCTGGCCCCCAGACCGCCACCTGCAGGGGAGTCGCTTTACAGGGGGTGAAGAAGGTCTTTAGGAGCTCTATCTTTCTCTCCCACCCTGTATTTCCTCTGCTCTCTCCTTTTGTGTCTGTCAGATGCAAGGTCAGTAACAACAACAACAACAAAAACAATAACCACCACAGTGACCAAGCAACAAGGGCAGCGAAAGGGGAACAAATGGAGTGCAGGAGCTGTGGATTATTCCTGGCGTAGGCACTCAGCTGTGGCAATAACCCCTTGAGGCAATCAATCCATACATGAAGAAGTAATACAGGTAACAGAGACGTATATGTCCCTGTGTGTTTCCACTGAGTTAATGTAAATGCACTTTTATTGACTTCTTCATTTATTTATTACCTTGCCACGAGAATTTCTTTTCATTGCTAAAAAAAAGGGTCCCATCAAGGGTACCAGGTGGTGCCACACCCAGTTAAGCACTCATGTTACAATGCAGGAGGACTGGGCTTCAACACCCTGGTTCCCACCTGCCAGGGGAAATCTTTACAAGTGGTGCGGAAGTGCTGCAGTTGTCTCTCTCTCTGTCTCAAACTCTCTCTACCTCCCTTCCCTCTCAATTCCTGTCTATTTATTCCAGTGAATAATCAAGAAAATAGAAAGTCAAAAAAGAAAAAGGAAAAGGAAATATTCCACGACTTCAAATGGGCTACTCAGGACAATGCTTTCCTTGTTAAGATCCGCACAGCATTCCATATGCAGAAAGGCAAAGACGCCATGTATTTTTTAACCCAGTTTTTATATTTATCTATTTATTTAGGTGCTTATTCATTTTTGTTATTGATGAATTAATGTTTTACATTTGACATTGACTAAGGATCTGACAACAGTGGTCTCCAGTACCCCTAGATGGTACTCTGCCTCTACAAAACCGATCCATTGACCTCTCCATCCATCCATCCACCCATACACCTATCCATCCATTCATCCATCCATTCATCCATCCATCCATCCATCCATCCATCCATCCATCCACCAGTCAACCAAGCTAAGTACAAAAGGAGATCTCTCCTTAATGGTGAGGAGAAACAACGATGCATAGGTAGGTTGCAAAGGCCCAGTTTGGCTGAATAGGGCAGAGGGGCTGAAGCAGGGAATGTGTTGGGGCGTGTGGGTTTGGGTGGGGTGAGCCGGAGACCCTGTGAGCTGGGTCACGTTAGGGGCAGGCAGGGGGTGGAAGGGGTTGCGAACAGCTGTCACTGGAGAACCATCACAAGTGCTGGAGCTGGTGAGCAGGGCACCTGGAAGAGAGGACAGACAAAGGAGAGAAGCAAAGTGCGGAGGAGAGGAGAGGGGAGAGGATGGTGAGGACAGGAGAGGACAGGAGAGGACAGGATTGGAGGGGACCTGAGAAACCTACCGGGACAAAGGCAGCATACAGACATCCAGGAAGGCAGACAGGCATGCAGGCAGCTCTGGCCTGGGCTCCCTGGATCCCGGGCACACCTCCACCTGTCTTCTCTTGGCTGCCAGCCCTGAGGTCCCTCGTCGGTCAGCTCTGTCTTCCCATCCTTCCGTCCCTCTGTGTCAGGGCCCAGGCGTCTGGGCGCTGTTGCCTGCCCTAGTGGCAGGGCAGTTGGGCTGCCCAGTGCCAGTGTGGCCAGCACAGATTGCCAGGGGCTAGGACATCACAGAGGGCTCCTGTGGTTGCTAGGCCACGGGGACCCCGCCCATCCAGTTGACCAGCAGCCATGACCCCCACGCTGAACTTGACCTGAGGGGTGGTGGCCAGCCACCAGAGCCAGAGCCCCAGGCCAAAGCAGGTGCTGGTCGGCCGGGCCAAGGGGCTATGGGCAGATTGGTGTGTGTCTTGGCATGGGGCTGGCATCTGACAGTCCAGGGCGGGGGACCAAGGTCCGCCAGGCCCATGTCCCACCATGTGCACTGACACACAGTCTTGCTGACTGACTGACAGTCCCCGCCCCAGAGATACCCACACGAAGTCCCTGGGTGCCCTGAGCTCCCCCTGAGGTTTGGTGGGTGCCTGCCTGGACACATGCCTCCGTAATGGAGGCCTCCATTAATCCCGTTGCCTATTGACAGCTGCCCTCCTGCCCCTCCTCCTCCTCCTCCGCCTCCTCCTCCTCCTCCTCTTCTTCCTCCTCCTCTTCCTCCTCTTCCTCCTGCTCTTCCTCCTCCTCCTCCTCCACCCCCTCCTCCTCTTCCTCATCCTCAGAGGGACTCACTCAGGGCCCTTGGCCTAGGCAAGCCAGGGCTGCTGCTCTGGCTTCTGCAGCTTCTATCCAGTAGTTTTGGGGGGTGTAGGAATCGGTCCCTGTCAGTCCCTGACTCCTGGGACCTTCCATGCCTCCAGCTTCCCCCACTCTCTAGTCCTGACCCCTCCTCAAGGATGCCCCCTTTCCCCTTACCCTCTGTCCCCCAGCTCCCAACTAACATCTACTGTGTTCCTCCTTGCGCTAATTTACTGCCACCCTGCTTCTGACCTTCAGCCATGAGGGCCCAGGGACAGCCCAGCTGCCATCTCACCATCCAGCAGGGGGACCTGCCCTAACCCCCTGCACCACACCCACACACACACAGCCCTGCACACACTCCTGGGCTCCCCTGCCTTCAGCCTGCCTCTCAAACAGTCTCCTTCTGCCCCCTAGCCCCCTTACAGCCTCTGCCACGGACCCCCACAGACAACTGGGCATGAGCAGTGCAGACATGCAAACAGCTCACCTCGCCCCCACTCCAGTTGCTCCAAGGTTGTCAAGAGCCTTTTTTTCATGCTGTAGGGGAGGGAGTTGAGACAGTCCAATGTCCTGGGGAGCAAGACCTGCAAACAGTCCATCTACAATGTAACATTTGGGTCTCAGGCCGCCCAATCCCTAGTGCGCTGTGCAGACCTTTGACTGGCAAAAACACCCCATCTGAGCGTGAGATCTGGCTGGGCTAGTGGCTCTTTCTGTGGACTAAGAGACAGACAGACAGAGTTTTCAGGTTCAAAACCTATACTTGCCAGAAGATGGTCATTCACTTCGGTAAAAAAAAAAAAAAATAAGAAGGCTTTTTATTTTTTTTTTCCCCTGCCTGGGTAACCTGTCTGCTGCCTGTTTCAAAGTGAAAAAAGGGAAAAATCTTTTTTGGAGGGAAAAGGACCAAAATGCAGGCAGGTGGACTCCGTGGAGGGTGCATGGGGAGTTGCTCCTGCCCTGGCACTAGAGCCCCAGCTGCTGTTCCAGGTGCTCTCTGATAACAGAGATCTCCGAGTGTCCTGTCATGACACTGTCATCAGGACTGACCCTCAGGATAATGAGGATTCAAAACGAGGCAGATGATAATGTCTTCAAAAGCAAATCCAGGGAGGTTTGGCGGTATGTCAGAGGGTTAAGGGCTTGTGGCGCTCACGAATAGAGGGGACAGGTGGAGGGATTTGGGGTCTGGCCCCCAGACCGCCACCTGCAGGGGAGTCGCTTTACAGGGGGTGAAGCAGGTCTTTAGGAGCTCTATCTTTCTCTCCCACCCTGTATTTCCTCTGCTCTCTCCTTTTGTGTCTGTCAGATGCAAGGTCAGTAACAACAACAACAACAAAAACAATAACCACCACAGTGACCAAGCAACAAGGGCAGCGAAAGGGGAACAAATGGAGTGCAGGAGCTGTGGATTATTCCTGGCGTAGGCACTCAGCTGTGGCAATAACCCCTTGAGGCAATCAATCCATACATGAAGAAGTAATACAGGTAACAGAGACGTATATGTCCCTGTGTGTTTCCACTGAGTTAATGTAAATGCACTTTTATTTACTTCTTCATTTATTTATTACCTTGCCACGAGAATTTCTTTTCATTGCTAAAAAAAAGGGTCCCATCAAGGGTACCAGGTGGTGCCACACCCAGTTAAGCACTCATGTTACAATGCAGGAGGACTGGGCTTCAACACCCTGGTTCCCACCTGCCAGGGGAAATCTTTACAAGTGGTGCGGAAGTGCTGCAGTTGTCTCTCTCTCTGTCTCAAACTCTCTCTACCTCCCTTCCCTCTCAATTCCTGTCTATTTATTCCAGTGAATCATCAAGAAAATAGAAAGTCAAAAAAGAAAAAGGAAAAGGAAATATTCCACGACTTCAAATGGGCTACTCAGGACAATGCTTTCCTTGTTAAGATAAGCACAGCATTCCATATGCAGAAAGGCAAAGACGCCATGTATTTTTTAACCCAGTTTTTATATTTATCTATTTATTTAGGTGCTTATTCATTTTTGTAATTGATGAATTAATGTTTTACATTTGACATTGACTAAGGATCTGACACCAGTGGTCTCCAGTACCCCTAGATGGTACTCTGCCTCTACAAAACCAATCCATTGACCTCTCCATCCATCCATCCACCCATACATCTATCCATCCATTCATCCATCCATTAATCCATCCATCCATCCATCCATCCATCCATCCATCCACCAGTCAACCAAGCTAAGTACAAAAGGAGATCTCTCCTTAATGGTGAGGAGAAACAACGATGCATAGGTAGGTTGCAAAGGCCCAGTTTGGCTGAATAGGGCAGAGGGGCTGAAGCAGGGAATGTGTTGGGGCGTGTGGGTTTGGGTGGGGTGAGCCGGAGACCCTGTGAGCTGGGTCACGTTAGGGGCAGGCAGGGGGTGGAAGGGGTTGCGAACAGCTGTTACTAAGAACCATCACAAGTGCTGGAGCTGGTGAGCAGGGCACCTGGAAGAGAGGACAGACAAAGGAGAGAAGCAAAGTGCGGAGGAGAGGAGAGGGGAGAGGATGGTGAGGACAGGAGAGGACAGGAGAGGACAGGATTGGAGGGGACCTGAGAAACCTACCTGGACAAAGGCAGCATACAGACATCCAGGAAGGCAGGCAGGCATGCAGGCAGCTCTGGCCTGGGCTCCCTGGATCCCGGGCACACCTCCACCTGTCTTCTCTTGGCTGCCAGCCCTGAGGTCCCTCGTCGGTCAGCTCTGTCTTCCCATCCTTCCGTCCCTCTGTGCCAGGGCCCAGGCGTCTGGGCGCTGTTGCCTGCCCTAGTGGCAGGGCAGTTGGGCTGCCCAGTGCCAGTGTGGCCAGCACAGATTGCCAGGGGCTAGGACATCACAGAGGGCTCCTGTGGTTGCTAGGCCACGGGGACCCCGCCCATCCAGTTGACCAGCAGCCATGACCCCCACGCTGAACTTGACCTGAGGGGTGGTGGCCAGCCACCAGAGCCAGAGCCCCAGGCCAAAGCAGGTGCTGGTCGGCCGGGCCAAGGGGCTATGGGCAGATTGGTGTGTGTCTGGGCATGGGGCTGGCATCTGACAGTCCAGGGCGGGGGACCAAGGTCCGCCAGGCCCCTGTCCCACCATGTGCACTGACACACAGTCTTGCTGACTGACTGACAGTCCCCGCCCCAGAGATACCCACACCAAGTCCCTGGGTGCCCTGAGCTGCCCCTGAGGGTTGGTGGGTGCCTGCCTGGACACATGCCTCCGTAATGGAGGCCTCCATTAATCCCGTTGCCTATTGACAGCTGCCCTCCTGCCCCTCCTCCTCCTCCTCCGCCTCCTCCTCCTCCTCCTCTTCTTCCTCCTCCTCTTCCTCCTCTTCCTCCTGCTCTTCCTCCTCCTCCTCCTCCACCCCCTCCTCCTCTTCCTCATCCTCAGAGGGACTCACTCAGGGCCCTTGGCCTAGGCAAGCCAGGGCTGCTGCTCTGGCTTCTGCAGCTTCTATCCAGTAGTTTGGGGGGGTGTAGGAATCGGTTCCTGTCAGTCCCTGATTCCTGGGACCTTCCATGCCTCCAGCTGCCCCCACTCTCTAGTCCTGACCCCTCCTCAAGGATGCCCCCTTTCCCCTTACCCTCTGTCCCCCAGCTCCCAACTAACATCTACTGTGTTCCTCCCTGCGCTACTTTACTGCCACCCTGCTTCTGCCCTTCAGCCATGAGGGCCCAGGGACAGCCCAGCTGCCATCTCACCATCCAGCAGGGGGACCTGCCCTAACCCCCTGCACCACACCCACACACACACAGCCCTGCACACACTCCTGGGCTCCCCTGCCTTCAGCCTGCCTCTCAAACAGTCTCCTTCTGCCCCCTAGCCCCCTTACAGCCTCTGCCACGGACCCCCACAGACAACTGGGCATGAGCAGTGCAGACATGCAAACAGCTCACCTCGCCCCCACTCCAGTTGCTCCAAGGTTGTCAAGAGCCTTTTTTTCATGCTGTAGGGGAGGGAGTTGAGACAGTCCAATGTCCTGGGGAGCAAGACCTGCAAACAGTCCATCTACAATGTAACATTTGGGTCTCAGGCCGCCCAATCCCTAGTGCGCTGTGCAGACCTTTGACTGGCAAAAACACCCCATCTGAGCGTGAGATCTGGCTGGGCTAGTGGCTCTTTCTGTGGACTAAGAGACAGACAGACAGAGTTTTCAGGTTCAAAACCTATACTTGCCAGAAGATGGTCATTCACTTCGGTAAAAAAAAAAATAAATAAAATAAAAAAAAAAATAAGAAGGCTTTTTATTTTTTTTTCCCCTGCCTGGGTAACCTGTCTTCTGCCTGTTTCAAAGTGAAAAAAGGGAAAAATCTTTTTTGGAGGGAAAAGGACCAAAATGCAGGCAGGTGGACTCCGTGGAGGGTGCATGGGGAGTTGCTCCTGCCCTGGCACTAGAGCCCCAGCTGCTGTTCCAGGTGCTCTCTGATAACAGAGATCTCCGAGTGTCCTGTCATGACACTGTCATCAGGACTGACCCTCAGGATAATGAGGATTCAAAACGAGGCAGGTGATACTGTCTTCAAAAGCAAATCCAGGGAGGTTTGGCGGTATGTCAGAGGGTTAAGGGCTTGTGGCGCTCACGAATAGAGGGGACAGGTGGAGGGATTTGGGGTCTGGCCCCCAGACCGCCACCTGCAGGGGAGTCGCTTTACAGGGGGTGAAGCAGGTCTTTAGGAGCTCTATCTTTCTCTCCCACCCTGTATTTCCTCTGCTCTCTCCTTTTGTGTCTGTCAGATGCAAGGTCAGTAACAACAACAACAACAAAAACAATAACCACCACAGTGACCAAGCAACAAGGGCAGCGAAAGGGGAACAAATGGAGTGCAGGAGCTGTGGATTATTCCTGGCGTAGGCACTCAGCTGTGGCAATAACCCCTTGAGGCAATCAATCCATACATGAAGAAGTAATACAGGTAACAGATACGTATATGTCCCTGTGTGTTTCCAAAGAGTTAATGTAAATGCACTTTTATTTACTTCTTCATTTATTTATTACCTTGCCACGAGAATTTCTTTTCATTGCTAAAAAAAAGGGTCCCATCAAGGGTACCAGGTGGTGCCACACCCAGTTAAGCACTCATGTTACAATGCAGGAGGACTGGGCTTCAACACCCTGGTTCCCACCTGCCAGGGGAAATCTTTACAAGTGGTGCGGAAGTGCTGCAGTTGTCTCTCTCTCTGTCTCAAACTCTCTCTACCTCCCTTCCCTCTCAATTCCTGTCTATTTATTCCAGTGAATCATCAAGAAAATAGAAAGTCAAAAAAGAAAAAGGAAAAGGAAATATTCCACGACTTCAAATGGGCTACTCAGGACAATGCTTTCCTTGTTAAGATCCGCACAGCATTCCATATGCAGAAAGGCAAAGACGCCATGTATTTTTTAACCCAGTTTTTATATTTATCTATTTATTTAGGTGCTTATTCATTTTTGTTATTGATGAATTAATGTTTTACATTTGACATTGACTAAGGATCTGACACCAGTGGTCTCCAGTACCCCTAGATGGTACTCTGCCTCTACAAAACCGATCCATTGACCTCTCCATCCATCCATCCATCCATACATCTATCCATCCATTCATCCATCCATCCATCCATCCATCCATCCACCAGTCAACCAAGCTAAGTACAAAAGGAGATCTCTCCTTAATGGTGAGGAGAAACAACGATGCATAGGTAGGTTGCAAAGGCCCAGTTTGGCTGAATAGGGCAGAGGGGCTGAAGCAGGGAATGTGTTGGGGCGTGTGGGTTTGGGTGGGGTGAGCCAGAGACCCTGTGAGCTGGGTCACATTAGGGGCAGGCAGGGGGTGGAAGGGGTTGCGAACAGATGTCACTGGAGAACCATCACAAGTGCTGGAGCTGGTGAGCAGGGCACCTGGAAGAGAGGACAGACAAAGGAGAGAAGCAAAGTGCGGAGGAGAGGAGAGGGGAGAGGATGGTGAGGACAGGAGAGGACAGGAGAGGACAGGATTGGAGGGGACCTGAGAAACCTACCTGGACAAAGGCAGCATACAGACATCCAGGAAGGCAGGCAGGCATGCAGGCAGCTCTGGCCTGGGCTCCCTGGATCCCGGGCGCACCTCCACCTGTCTTCTCTTGGCTGCCAGCCCTGAGGTCCCTCGTCGGTCAGCTCTGTCTTCCCATCCTTCCGTCCCTCTGTGCCAGGGCCCAGGCGTCTGGGCGCTGTTGCCTGCCCTAGTGGCAGGGCAGTTGGGCTGCCCAGTGCCAGTGTGGCCAGCACAGATTGCCAGGGGCTAGGACATCACAGAGGGCTCCTGTGGTTGCTAGGCCATGGGGACCCCGCCCATCCAGTTGACCAGCAGCCATGACCCCCACGCTGAACTTGACCTGAGGGGTGGTGGCCAGCCACCAGAGCCAGAGCCCCAGGCCAAAGCAGGTGCTGGTCGGCCGGGCCAAGGGGCTATGGGCAGATTGGTGTGTGTCTGGGCATGGGGCTGGCATCTGACAGTCCAGGGCGGGGGACCAAGGTCCGCCAGGCCCCTGTCCCACCATGTGCACTGACACACAGTCTTGCTGACTGACTGACAGTCCCCGCCCCAGAGATACCCACACCAAGTCCCTGGGTGCCCTGAGCTGCCCCTGAGGGTTGGTGGGTGCCTGCCTGGACACATGCCTCAGTAATGGAGGCCTCCATTAATCCCGTTGCCTATTGACAGCTGCCCTCCTGACCCTCCTCCTCCTCCTCCGCCTCCTCCTCCTCCTCCTCTTATTCCTCCTCCTCTTCCTCCTCTTCCTCCTGCTCTTCCTCCTCCTCCTCCTCCACCCCCTCCTCCTCTTCCTCATCCTCAGAGGGACTCACTCAGGGCCCTTGGCCTAGGCAAGCCAGGGCTGCTGCTCTGGCTTCTGCAGCTTCTATCCAGTAGTTTGGGGGGGTGTAGGAATTGGTTCCTGTCCGTCCCTGATTCCTGGGACCTTCCATGCCTCCAGCTGCCCCCACTCTCTAGTCCTGACCCCTCCTCAAGGATGCCCCCTTTCCCCTTACCCTCTGTCCCCCAGCTCCCAACTAACATCTACTGTGTTCCTCCCTGCGCTACTTTACTGCCACCCTGCTTCTGCCCTTCAGCCATGAGGGCCCAGGGACAGCCCAGCTGCCATCTCACCATCCAGCAGGGGGACCTGCCCTAACCCCCTGCACCACACCCACACACACACAGCCCTGCACTCACTCCTGGGCTCCCCTGCCTGCAGCCTGCCTCTCAAACAGTCTCCTTCTGCCCCCTAGCCCCCTTACAGCCTCTGCCACGGACCCCCACAGACACCTGGGCATGAGCAGTGCAGACATGCAAACAGCTCCCCTCGCCCCCACTCCAGTTGCTCCAAGGTTGTCAAGAGCCTTTTTTTCATGCTGTAGGGGAGGGAGTTGAGACAGTCCAATGTCCTGGGGAGCAAGACCTGCAAA
This sequence comes from Erinaceus europaeus, assembly GCF_950295315.1. Classification (NCBI taxonomy): domain Eukaryota; kingdom Metazoa; phylum Chordata; class Mammalia; order Eulipotyphla; family Erinaceidae; genus Erinaceus; species Erinaceus europaeus. The sequence continues at coordinate 2,534 of NW_026647552.1, read as the reverse complement.
CAGTCCATCTACAATGTAACATTTGGGTCTCAGGCCGCCCAATCCCTAGTGCGCTGTGCAGACCTTTGACTGGCAAAAACACCCCATCTGAGCGTGAGATCTGGCTGGGCTAGTGGCTCTTTCTGTGGACTAAGAGACAGACAGACAGAGTTTTCAGGTTCAAAACCTATACTTGCCAGAAGATGGTCATTCACTTCGGTAAAAAAAAAAAAAAAAAAAAAAAAAAAAAAAAGAAAAGGCTTTTTTATTTTTTTTCCCCTGCCTGGGTAACCTGTCTGCTGCCTGTTTCAAAGTGAAAAAAGGGAAAAATCTATTTTGGAGGGCAAAGGACCAAAATGCAGGCAGGTGGACTCCGTGGAGGGTGCATGGGGAGTTGCTCCTGCCCTGGCACTAGAGCCCCAGCTGCTGTTCCAGGTGCTCTCTGATAACAGAGATCACCGAGTGTCCTGTCATGACACTGTCATCAGGACTGACCCTCAGGATAATGAGGATTCAAAACGAGGCAGGTGATACTGTCTTCAAAAGCAAATCCAGGGAGGTTTGGCGGTATGTCAGAGGGTTAAGGGCTTGTGGCGCTCACGAATAGAGGGGACAGGTGGAGGGATTTGGGGTCTGGCCCCCAGACCGCCACCTGCAGGGGAGTCGCTTTACAGGGGGTGAAGCAGGTCTTTAGGAGCTCTATCTTTCTCTCCCACCCTGTATTTCCTCTGCTCTCTCCTTTTGTGTCTGTCAGATGCAAGGTCAGTAACAACAACAACAACAAAAACAATAACCACCACAGTGACCAAGCAACAAGGGCAGCGAAAGGGGAACAAATGGAGTGCAGGAGCTGTGGATTATTCCTGGCGTAGGCACTCAGCTGTGGCAATAACCCCTTGAGGCAATCAATCCATACATGAAGAAGTAATACAGGTAACAGAGACGTATATGTCCCTGTGTGTTTCCACTGAGTTAATGTAAATGCACTTTTATTTACTTCTTCATTTATCTATTAATCCCACTGTTTACTGACAGCTACCCTCCTGCCCCTCCTCCTCCTCCTCCTCCTCCTCCTCCTCTTCTTCCTACTCCTCTTCCTCCTCCTCCTCCTCCTCCTACTCCTCCTCCTCCTCCTCCTTCACCCCCTCCTCCTCTTCCTCATCCTCAGAGGGACTCACTCAGGGCCCTTGGCCTAGGCAAGCCAGGGCTGCTGCTCTGGCTGCTGCAGCTTCTATCCATTGACTAAGGATCTGACACCAGCGGTCTCCAGTACTCCTATATGGTACTCTGCCTCTACAAAACCGATCCATTGACCTGTCCATCCATCCATCCATCCACCCATACATCTATCCATCCATCCATCCATCCATCCACCAGTCAACCAAGCTAAGTACAAAAGGAGATCTCTCCTTGAATGGTGAGGAGAAACAACGATGCATAGGTAGGTTGCAAAGGGGCAAGTTTGGCTGAATAGGGCAGAGGGGCTGAACCAGGGAATGTGTTGGGGCGTGTGGGTTTGGGTGGGGTGAGCCAGAGACCCTGTGAGCTGGGTCACATTAGGGGCAGGTAGGGGGTGGAAGGGGTTGCGAACAGCTGTTACTGGAGAACCATCACAAGTGCTGGAGCTGGTGAGCAGGGCACCTGGAAGAGAGGACAGACAAAGGAGAGAAGCAAAGTGCGGAGGAGAGGAGAGGGGAGAAGATGGTGAGGACAGGAGAGGACAGGATTGGAGGGGACCTGAGAAACCTACCTGGACAAAGGCAGCATACAGACATCCAGGAAGGCAGGCAGGCATGCAGGCAGCTCTGGCCTGGGCTCCCTAGATCCCGGGCGCACCTCCACCTGTCTTCTCTTGGCTGCCAGCCCTGAGGTCCCTCGTCGGTCAGCTCTGTCTTCCCATCCTTCCGTCCCTCTGTGCCAGGGCCCAGGCGTCTGGGCGCTGTTGCCTGCCCTAGTGGCAGGGCAGTTGGGCTGCACCGTGCCAGTGTGGCCAGCACAAATTGCCAGGGGCTAGGACATCACAGAGGGCTCCTGTGGTTGCTAGGCCACGGGGACGCCGCCCATCCAGTTGACCAGCAGCCATGACCCCCACGCTGAACTTGACCTGAGGGGTGGTGGCCAGCCACCAGAGCCAGAGCCCCAGGCCAAAGCAGGTGCTGGTCGGCCGGGCCAAGGGGCTATGGGCAGATTGGTGTGTGTCTGGGCATGGGGCTGGCATCTGACAGTCCAGGGCGGGGGACCAAGGTCCGCCAGGCCCCTGTCCCACCATGTGCACTGACACACAGTCTTGCTGACTGACTGACAGTCCCCGCCCCAGAGATACCCACACCAAGTCCCTGGGTGCCCTGAGCTGCCCCTGAGGGTTGCTGGGTGCCTGCCTGGACACATGCCTCCATAATGGAGGCCTCTATTAATCCCACTGTTTACTGACAGCTACCCTCCTGCCCCTCCTCCTCCTCCTCCTCCTCCTCTTCTTCCTACTCCTCTTCCTCCTCCTCCTCCTCCTCCTACTCCTCCTCCTCTTCCTCCTTCACCCCCTCCTCCTCTTCCTCATC